>NC_067123.1:19225376-19526614 GCF_021347895.1 Acanthochromis polyacanthus
TTACACAAGGACCAAGTGATAGATTTTGGTAGCGATGCGGCTTATAGTCTGGATTCATGGATTTGTTAAATATTTCTGTATCATTGCGAGGCAGCAGCATGGAGTCACTGTAATTATGACTGCAAGTGAACACTAATCAGCTGTCTGCTGATGATCACATGACTGACATCCTACTACAAATCCACCGCTGTGGACTTATTGGGACTTATCCCCCAGAAATGATACAAAAAATAATTGATTAAATTGTGGGGGCGTATCCAAGTCCCATTAATTCTCACTGCCCGCCACATATTTAGGTCATATGATTCGGTATCCGTACATAATGTATGCATGCATAACACATGCTTGTGCTCAGTGCAAGGTCATTTTATTTGTGGGTACATGTTTATGAAATGGCCACATTCTATGGTGCTGTGATTTCTGTCACAAATCTTTTCAAGATTTGAGTCGTCGGAAATGGTGTGACTGAGCAGCCTTGGGGGAGTACTCCACTCTCTGAGTGCTTTTCTTGTTGTAATATTGCATCATGAGCTGCAGCAAAAGCAACTGCACTACATAAAATAGAGATGAGTCACTTTCACTGAAAACGCAGAGCACAGGCTGTTCGGTCCACCATAAACCTGAAATTGTAAGAATGAGCGTAAGAAGAAACAGCAACTGATTCGCGCACACCGTTTTCTTCTGTTAAGAGAGCAAAGGCTGATTTCACCAGTTTTTGGATATTTCTTTGCTGCTTTGAGGAGACTCATCTAAACCAAACCAGGTTCATGGCTCTGACTGAGCTAAAACGGCATCGTGTGAAACAAACGAATTGGTGAGAGGTTTAATGGTGCAATATGTCTATAGAAAAAAACTTTTTTTTGACAGAACTACATTGGCAGATTTCTTCCTTAATGGTAACTTCAGCATCTGGGAATTTTGAAACTGCTCAACAAATGGATACTTACAGTGGAGAGCAGATGAAAAAGTGTAGCAGTGAGGGCCAAGGAACACCATATCACATATAAAATACTGTAATGTGAAGAATTCATCACTCCGGCAGTGCATTTGGAGATATTCTTCATTTGCACCGCCTCACTCTATGCTAGCACTTCAAGGTAACATTAGCTTTTCTTTGCTTTTAATTTACAGTACGCCTCAGTTATGATGTTGCTGTATGGGAGACAATGGCAACCCAAGATTAGGCTTTAATGGAACTTGATGCTGCTTCAGAATGTCCCTTTCTACAGACACACAAAAGGAAAACAACAATAGATCCTGCCTGTCTTCTTCTTCCAAGAAATTCCCTCAAAAACAAACTACATCCCATTTAACATCTTTCACAACATCTGAAAAAGCACTGTCAAGGCACTTTTCTGTCAATTTTTTCCCCACTCTATCTATCAACAGCACAAAATTGCTATTCATTTTGAAAAAAAGACCGGACATGTCTTTGAAAATCTTTTTTTCCCCCTATTACCGGCTCCTCTACAGATGTGTATAAGACTGCATACATCTTGACACTCGTCACTACAGGGGTCAGCGCTACAATAATGCAGATCTGTAAGGGCATTCCAGCAGCTAGCTTAAGTTGATTCTCCGTGCTTCTTTTTCACTTAATCTTGAGGGGGCGTGTGGTGTCAGTTGCTTTAAGGAGGTGAATATTTCAGAATGGTCTAATCAATATTCAGCTTAAGCTCCCTCTGCCCTCTGGCACTGGAAATTTATACCAGATGGACTTGAAACAAACTAAAGCAGATGTATAGCGCCTTTTAAAAAAGCCCATCTCAACAGCAGGATGGTTTGCTCGCGCACAGGAAACCAAGGCTTTCTACCTGGAATACACAAGTACTTGGGATATACAGAACACTGCAATGAGAAAAGAACATTTCTAAAAAGATATTTAATGATTAGGACTGGCATACTCTGTAATCGATTTGGAAAATCATAAAGCTTACAAGGTCTGTAGCACTCAAAACCCAGGCAAATGACTCATTCTTAATCAGATGGGTGAAATTCAGACTGGAGATCGTTTTTACTGATGCTGAAATCTTGACCAGTGATTTAGAACAGAACTAAACGCTATGGAGGCTATATGGAAGGATAAAATGTCAGTATTTTGAGCATCTATCAGCCTCACTCAACTCAAGTGACTCTTAAATTCTCAAAGGTGGTTCAAATGCACACATCTCTACAGTATTCATTTCAATGAGATTCTTTTTTTCCCCCCCAGATGGTTTTCAGAGTTGAAGCATTTCATTACAAACAGGAGCCCTGTTTTCAAAGGCGGCTTGACCAAAGATTTACTTCAGAGATCAGTGTGTGAATATTACCAAGACTCTGCTTCAGATCAGCCGGACAGCACCGAAAACATCAATGATTTCTTGTCAGACAGAAGAAGAAGGCGCATTAATGAAACATCACTGAGGCAGATATTTTAATAGTTTATTAGGCTTCATTACATCAGTGTATTATCGCTTAGTTTAATGTCACTTTTGTGCATCAGGCTGCTGTGGATCTAATATTGCGGCACGTCTGACAATGTTGCTTATCAGCTCCTCTGTGCTTATCTATTCAGCTGACATCACACCTCAGCGGTTGGTTGTTTACAGCAAAAATAAAATAGAGTTCCCTTTAAGAGAAACTGGACCTGACCAGACTCACCTCAGAAAGCAACAACAGTTCAAGGTTGGAGGCTGTGAAAACACAATTTCACTGCATTTCCAAAGCTGCAGCGAATGATTGTGTTCGTAATTAATAATTAATATGACAATATTTAAGCACTGATCAATGGCTTTATCTGGTATCAGCCCATGCAGCACTGTTCATTGGGCTGCTTTTATTGGCTGTTAGTGCTCATTAAAAGCAGAGACAGTCTTCCACACACTACTGAGCACCTACTTCTTTCAAGATTACTGCTGGTGGCTCTATATTCCTGAGGTTTTCAAAGTGTAAAGGAGACGTGGGAGATTTGTCCAAGAGGCGTGGGAGGAGAAATGTGAAGCAAACATGCTGTGAGGTGAAGAAACGGGTTCATTACGGTGCTCTCGAATCAAAAGGAAGTTAGTTACTGTCTGGTCTGCGTATCAACACGATCAACAGTAGCAGCGGTGGCAGTGACGCACGGCCTCTCTCACACAGAACCCACAACAACAACGGGTAAACAACTGATTCATAAACCAAAAGATGCAATAAGAAATCTGCTAATATAAACACAAACTGTCAAGCTGGATATCTGAAATCAAAGAAAGAGGCCCCTGAAGTATGATGCTATTGATTTCTGTCATGACTCATCTAACTAAAGGTGCAGTATGTGATTTTGGAGCAAGATTATGGATATTTAGATGGTTAACATACTGATATAGTTAGCATGTGAAAGATTTACGATCAGCCTTTTTCTCTGCCCTCTTTTACCCCTGTGCTGACAAACGTGCACAAGCCTGAATGTGCACAGGACTTGCTTGGACAATGTTGGCTGGAATCAGTCTGAGCCACATCCTTTGTTTTCTATATATAGAGTCAGGTCTGTGTATGAACACCGGATGTTTTTCCACCTGTTTTGGATATTTTCGCCCCATTAAATGATCGCTGCCATCGCCAGTCATTCCCATATATAATACACAGGGAGCTCCTAAACGTTCCAGTTGGCTAAGTAGGCCGTTATTACACCTATCAAATGAAGCTCCATTAACATCTTATTTATGAGATGCTATGGCAGTGATTTAGCATTTATTAAAATTAACAAAAGTCCATAATAGCAGATTTGAGTGGGTGGAGGTGTCATAAATCAGCAGAGTTACACCCTGGAGATTTGAGATTGAGACCTCTGGTAAAGTGTCGTTAAAGGTTTATCGTTAAGCTCTTGTCATGTTTTGACTTTCACTGGGCCTTTTCTTGTGGTTTCAGTAATTTGATAAGTTTAGGCACCAAAATTACATGGTTAATTTTAGGAAAGGATAATGGTTTGACCATCTGTCACTACATCTCCTCCAAAGCTCCTTTTAATGTTTGTAGACACTGACATAAGGGAAGCTACTTTCTGATAATGAATAATCACAATGAGTGTTAACAGGTCTTTACTGACTCATACGCTTGGAAATGATCTGTAATGATATTTAATGGGCTGATGATATCTAAAGGGCTGCGCAGCGCTTCTGCCTTGCAGCTAGAAGATCTCCGGCCTTCCTGGGATCTTTCTGCATGGAGTTTGCACGTTCTCCCTGTGCATGTGTGGGTTTTCTCCGGGTACTTTGGCTTCCTCCCACAGTCCAAAAACATGCTGAGGTTAATCAATGATTCTAAATTGTCTGTAGCTGTGAACGCAAGTGTGATTGTTTATCTCTATATGTAGCCCTGAGACAGACTGCCAACCTGTCCAGGGTGTCCCCAGCTTTCGCTCTAAGTCAGCTGGGATACACTCCAGCCCCCCGTGACTCTAAAGAGGATTAAACCGTGTATAATGTGTATAATGGATGGATTGATGATAATGTCTGAATTGGGTGTTTTTAAAGCACATGCAGAGAACAGCTTCAAAGTGTAAATTACAGTTGTGTACTCTACCTCTAATTCCATTGACAATGTCGTATATGTCACATTTACAGTCAAGCAAATTGTTAGTTTTGAAAAATTATCGTGATCAGTTGGATTTGAGACATAAAGTCAGCATTCAGGTTGAAACCTCAGACCTGTGCCGTATCAGTTCTCCACGTGGGACTGTTCTTTTATCATTTCTTTCTTTTTTGGAAAGTAAGAAAAATGAGACAGTGATGCTGATGAATGATTAATGACATCTTTAATGTCAGGGCTGTTTGCCTGCCGGCAGGTTGTTGGGTATTATTTGTCTAATTATTATTCATTTCTTCTCAAAATGCTCAAAGCCCAGAGCCCCACTGTTCCAAAACGTGGCCACCGTGCTTCAAGGTGCAAGCAGATCACGCAGCGTGTAATAGCCACCTAACACTTTAAAGGTCAGTGGTATTTCAGTGTACTGTCTCAATTCTCCACATGCTCGCCAGTTTGCTGCTGTTACCACCACTCTGCTTTGTAAGCCTGAGTGTGTGTACACTTTCAAAATGCCTGTTCAGTTGCAGCTGACTAATAACCATGATGAGGGTTGAACACTTTGTACGTTTTTATCAGATGAGTGAAGCAGTGGGGTCAGAATGAGGCAACATTTGAGATGAATTAATGGAGTCTCATGTGTACTTTTAAAGCTTGAGGCTTTGTAATTAAGAGGGTGAATACTAAAGGTGTACTCGATGTGCAGCTCAAGGTCGCTTAGAGAAGAGTTTGGGACTCCCTCTTTGCTATGGATGGCCTGCAGTGCAGTTGTTCTGACAATATCTACCCTCCTTCTCAGTGTGGTCTGGCATTCCAGCAGTCCTGCTCTGTGGACCAGGAGACCCAATGGAAGGTTGTCCAATATGCTGTGAGCTTTGTAGGTAAGTATCAGGATGTTGCAATCGATTCTCCATCTAATACCTTTCAAGTGAAGGGCTGGAAGAGTAAACCTACAGCAGGCTCATCAAAACTTAAATGTTTAGCTCATTGCCAGATTGCCAAGTGGGATTAAACACACTCGTACAACCCTCACTGTGCCTTACCTCATGCTGCTTGTTAAAGGAGCCCTCAGCTCGTAGAATGTGCAAACACATAATGAGCACTCAGACTTGCGAAGGGAGCACTAATGAATGCTTCCTCATTACTCTAAAATTATTCATACTCACGCCAAACATGTGTTAGCAGTCTGAATTATTACCTTTCACCCTTTTCTATGTTTATGTAAACAAAAAAACGCCATGTGACAAATCATTCTTACTGGCCAAGCCTTGCTTTGCCGCCATAGCAATCAAATGGCTCTTATATTTGCTAACAGTCTTTTTGCATGTCAGTGCTGGGATTTTGCTCCACTCCTTTTTGTGATGATATCCCTGTCTTTGAGGTTTTTAAGGCTTCCTTGCTATCACTCTGGTCTTCAGTTCCCTCAAGAAACTCTGGCTGGATGCTCCAAAATGGTCATATTGTTTTCTGGTAACCACTTTGGATGTATATTTGAAACCACTGTTTTGTCACAAGGTCCAATTCTGCAGAAATTCTGATGTTTTCCTCCAGAATCTTGATTTAGTCTTTATTTCTGATGATGCCATTGATTTTGATAAATATGCCTGTTTTATCTGCTGAAAAGCTCCTAAAAGTATCCACCACCACGCTTGTCTGTGCCTTGCCAAACGAGAGCTACGTCTCTGTCTCCAAACAATGCCATTTTATCTCTGCAAACCAAATATTTCATTACCAAAGGCTTTCTTCTTTGCCCAGGTGACCTTTTGTGGCATCTGTCTTGAAGAAGTGGCGTCTCCCTTGGTTGGTGTCCATGAAGACCAGCCTTGCTCAGTGTCTGCTGGAATGTCTCACTGAGATTTTGGTACTAGAGTTCCTCACATTCATCAGGATGGTCTCAGTGGTAATTCTTTGTTTTATCCAAGTTTCTACCATTCTTTCTAGCACAGGGGTCAGTGTTGGCTTCTTACCATGACCCTTGAGATTTTTCACAGTGTAGAACTCCTTGTCGTCTTTGATTATGATTAGCACTGTGACTACTGGCACTTGAAAACACTTGGATATATCATTTAATCCTTTCACAGTCTTGTGAATAGCCACAATGCACAGTGCTCTTTTGGTAATGAACCTTAATAGTAAGCTCACTGAGCTCTTTAGTTTTAGCCGTGACTTGCAGTTGTGTAGCAACTGCCAAGAATAAACAAGTAAAGCAGTGGGGATATCTGTGCAGTTTTGGTGGTAGTGCAGCTTTTTCTTTCTTTAATTCGTCTTCTAAAACCTTAAATTTTGTAATCACAAAGCTGATATAGCTACATAGCCTAAGGTGACTGAGATAGCTGCGCCAAGCTGTACCTGACTGCTTTTCTCCTACAAGTCTGAAAAGCTGTTTCAGATTGTTGATGGAAAAGACCA
The DNA here is from genome assembly GCF_021347895.1 of Acanthochromis polyacanthus. Lineage (NCBI taxonomy): Eukaryota > Metazoa > Chordata > Actinopteri > Pomacentridae > Acanthochromis > Acanthochromis polyacanthus. The sequence goes on from NC_067123.1 coordinate 19,232,325, forward strand.
GAGTTAGGAGGTTAAAGTAAAGGTCAGTTATTGCCGCCTTACAACGAGCAAAGCTGCCTCCATTGTTAACCTTCAGCTCAACCTGATCGCCACTCACTGAAGAAAACAACATAAACTCAGAAACTGCACAACAATACTTTCCTATTCAGTAATGACAAAAGAGAAACCTTTCCACTTTCACACAAAGTAAGCAGAAGAACATAAACACAATTAATGTGGGAATAATATTACAGCTCAATACTGCCTGGTAATGTAGTATCAGGAGTTGAAACTGAATGTGAAAGTGCCTCCCTGTTCCTTTTTCCTACCTGCATTTACACACATTTCTCCTCGTCTTGGTGACCCACCATCAAAATACCTCGCAACAACTGATCCTTGCAGGTTGCTAGGTTGCAGTTACATCGAGGTATGTTTCGGGTTGCATGAAAAACTCCCCCCACTGTAATTCATTTCACAAAACAGACATTTAATGGATGTGCCTGACCTTTTTACAGTGCCTGAGTGACACCTATTTTGTAGCGCTGGTTGCCCAAGCAGCAAACAAGCCCCTGACCTCCATTGTTCTTTGTATAAGCATAACAAATTGTTCCACCGGGCAAAGGACAGTGCTGATTGCAGAGTGGATTGGGCACCCATGAAAATGAAGTCTTGATTAGAAATTTTAGCGATGATGACTCCTTGAGGGTACAGCTCTCACTGGGCTGTAATAATAACAATATGGAGGAGGAGTAATGCAAAAACAAGCTTTCAATACTTGATTTTGTGAGCTTTCGGGCGCTGATTACCAACACAAAGTGCAGCTTATCTGCCCTTAGAAACAGCTTGTAGATGGGTAAGAGGCACTTGCGGGGAGCTTTCTGTCCATTCATCGCTCCCCAGGAACGTATCATCATTCTAATAACACCCTCTCTGAGAAAGGAAAAACTTCCTTTTCTGACCCTTATAAACACGTTTAAAGAACATCATTACTGGTTGAGAGACAGCTGAAGGCAGAAAGCTTGTGTGAAAATCCCTTTTTTAAAGGCAATTTCAAACAGGGATTGTGAGTCACAAATGTGATGTGCCCACCTTTTTTGTCTGCGGCCTTTAAGATCCATCTTAATGAAGTTATTTGCAAGGGCTTACATTGTCGTGTAGCATATAAGCTTGACTGATCCTCAGTTCAGCAGAGTACATATATAAATGATGAGACAATCATACATCTAAGACAGCCTTCTTCTTTTCAAATGAAATCTGTCAGTGGGAGCATGGAGCATACAGACGTACTGAGAGAATGGGATTCCAGATATTTTCTGCTCAAAAATGCTATGAAGGATTAGGCTTTATGACAAATATGAATCCCTATTTGTCAACATTTGGAGAGAGCAACATGTTAGAAAAATTGCAGTCTGCATAGAGCGTTATGCTCTCGCTTTGTGAAACATTTTCCACACCTTGGGGTGCTTGTTCTGGTATAGTAAGGGTGACCTTTTGGCTCAGCCCCACAGCTTCACAGTAACTCACAGGCTCACTCTGTTCTTGCTTCTTCGTTCTCCACTGAGTTACATTATTTAATTGAATCCCATTTGTTTCTCCTGTGTTATTCATGCAAGTATAAATTTGCAATTATAGTTCCTCACCCCTATGTTGCACTTTCTATAATTGCCCATGATTTGAGACAGGCATTTACCAGGCCGATTTTGTTTGTTGTTCAGTCCAAATCGTTTTTCCTTATCTTCGCTTTCTGCCCGAGCTACAAGAGAGAGATGAAGTATGATTCCACTATCTCTGTCTTCAGCTCCATAAAGTTAGCTGTATTTTCACATTTACTGGATAAAAGCATTGACTTCGTGTCTAAAATGTACTTCTTATCTGCACTGAGAGTGGTTATAGTGTGCACTTGACTAAGATAAGATACACAGAACTGTGTTTTTAGTGATCACATTCATCAGCTCATCAATTAAAATGTTGAAGAACAACACAAAGCATAACTTAAATCTAATTTTACAAATTTAATGGCTTCCTTGTGCTTTATAAACTTACCCTTTATAAAATTCCATTATTCAAAAGCTATAGAGATTACTATTGTCTGTCAAAGGCAGATGAAAAAGCTCTTTTTATGACTTAAATCTTTTTTTCCACTGCAATCTGCTGAGCAAACAAGAGGCTTTAGCCGATAGGCCAATGTCGTTCAATATTCATAATAGTCTATGGAGCAGACTTTAGAGGATCTGGGTGAAGTGCATTGTGGGTATATGAAACATAGTCTTTTTTTATTCTGGTCACACTTACAGGACTGTGCCCCCCACATCACTTCTGAGCTGATATCATAACAAAGTCACTGGTTTAAAACATTCAGTTCAAAAATTGCATCATCCACTGTTGCTCGCCGTAAAGCATCTTCTAAATCTATCAGGATTATTTAGAAGGCAGTCATTTGTGTAGAAGCAATCTTACCAATACTTATAGTAGATAACTCAATAACACATTTCAAAATGCCATTATGAGAACCATCCGAGGGAATTCTACTGCACTCATTAAGAATTTGCATTTTCCACCCCTGCAGCCTTCAGCTCAATCAACACATTGACTCTCAACAAAACGCTGTGTTCCACACTATACTGCCTGTTCCTGAATAACTAGGGTGACCTTTTGGCTCAGCACCCCAGCTTCCATCCAAGCATGACTCCAAATGTGATCCTCGGGGTAGAGCAAACAAAGAGAAAGCAGCGCATTTCCATACCATGCTTCTGCAGGAAGCTGTTCTGCTAATAGCAAAGTAATAAGTCTTCTCTTGGTGCTATCCCAGTCATCCGATAATTGAATTGGTAGACAATACCATGCTGCTGTCACAGCGGGGGCTGGAAAAGAAGATAAGTGCAGCAATGCGGCTTTATACAGAGGCAACATGTCATAGCAGGCTGACATGGCCATACTGTGATAAATTAAGAGCCATGCAAGAATACTGCATGAAATGTGCTTTTGGATATTTAAGCAGCACTGGTTACTCTCATGACGGGATCATCGTGTCAGTCACATCATCATGAAGTCTACTGCTATCGATCTTCTCGGATCAGCCTCAAAATCTGTAGGCGAGTGGTTGTCTCTGTCACTTTGAAAGCACCCTAACATTCATTCGAGAGGCTCAAAGTGCTGTGTCGAGTTTTAAAATGGTACCTGAGAGCGGCTGTGAATGTCTTTACTATATAGTGTCCATAATTTACCTTTAGATTTTTTGTTTGACTGTGTGGCTTATGAGTGGTCCAATGTGTAGTTCCTACAATAGAATGTAAAATGTTGTTCCTGTGTTATGTACGTTAATTTAATTTAACAGTCTCACAACCCTCTAGGAGCATTTCACAGATGTGAAAAATTACTACTGTGTGACTGCAGAAATGACGCAAAAATGATAATAAAGTGTTAGAAATCTATATTTACTACTCACTATAGAATAAACTATTGCCTGTCTGTTATCATATATAGTGTAATACATGGGTTAATGAAGAACTGATTTCAGACGCATCACTTGTCTTTTGATGAAAATGAATAACAATACATTTGCATTAATAATATTTCACATTTTAGTTTGTTTTAGTCAACAAAAACAGAAGTTGTACTTTGGCAGAAGGCAACTGCACATTTTGAAGATGTTTTGCCTTCATCTGGGAGACTTCTAACCAACTGACTAGAGAGTCCCAGGTAGCTATTGTTAACACTGAAACTCATGACTAATGGCCAGTACGCCATAGGACTTGTGTGCCTCGAGGTGTGAAAAGTTTGTGAAATTGCCATGTGTTGAATGACTCATGGTGGTGAAATGATCTTTGGACAGATAAATAAATTTATCAGAAATACAGTCTAGACATTGTTAATGTTGTAAATGACTATACTAGCTTGAAGAACTGATTTTTAATGGAATATCTACATAGAGGTACAGAGGAACATTTCCAGCAACCATCACTCCTGTGTTCTAATGCTACATTGTGTTAGCTAATGGCAGCCTGTCCTCAAACAAAAAACGACCACATAGGTCGTCTGTACATGCCCGTATTACGACCCAGTGTTACGTTTTGACGTATGCGACCTCTAGCGGTTGCGTAAATATTGACACTCTGGAGTCGCAGGTGAAACATCATCATGAACAAACTTTTATCTAACACTATCCCTGTCCCTATCCCTAACCCTAACCTTAACCATAACCCTAAAAACGTGTTGGGAAAGTGAGAAAAAAGCTGTTTTGCGACGGAAAAGCCGTTTCGCGAATTAAATCCCGTAATGCGTTCGTTTTCCCCGTAGGGGCGCAAACGTTCATACGACCGCATAGGTCGTATTCCGGTGCACGGTGCAAACGACCGATGCGGTCTTATGAATTTGAGGACTTGTTGGCTAATGGTGTTGGAAGGCTAACTGATGGTTAGAAAACACTTGTGCAGTTATGTTAGCACATGAATAAAAGTGTGAGTTTTCATGGAAAATATGAAATTGTCTGGGTGACCCCAAACGTTTGAACAATAGTGTAGAAGTTTTCCTTCACTCAAACCATGTGTCTTCTGTGTTTAGAGAAAATTTCTGTTTTAAAAGCAGTGTCACTAATTATTTAGATGCATGAGTGTTGCCTTGAGGAGCTGTTCTCCTGTACTAAGACATGATGAGATCAGTCAGTTACAACTAATGAAGCCTTTGAGTGGGAAATGAACAAACGGGTATAGTTATAAATAAAAGGAAGCTTGTGTTTAAGTTCTGCTTTCAAAATCTTTTTTTTTTGTCAGTTTCAACATCCTTCCTCTTGTCCAGTGATCTCACTGTGTGTGTTTTTCAAGCCAGTCAGTTCAAGTACCTTCTTTGAATCCATTTTAATTCTGACACCCTCCTTTTCAGACCTTTGATTGAACCTCCCTCCTTTCCATTGTCATTTTGTCTGAGAAGTCCAGGATGACTCCATGCATCAGCAATCTGCTAACTTTAGTCCACCATGACAAGCATCTTGACTCCATCTACTACCTTCATCTGGGACTCCGTTCGATGCTGTTGCTTCTCACTGCGCTCTAATTTAGTATAGTATAATCTGATATAGCATGATCATGTTTCTGCAATGAGAATTTAATCATCAGTTATTATCTCAGAGGAACAAAGAGCACAACTGAAACCTGAAGTTCCTTTTTCTTTGCAACTACAGTTCCTTAACCTAATGTTGCTCTTTCCAATACACATAATTGATCATGATTTGAGACAAGCTCTGACCATGTCTTGTTTGTTACTGTAGAAAATGTTCTCCCTTATCTCTGTTTTGTGTCCAGGCTACAGGATGGATGAAGCATTATTTCACCATGTCTGCCTTCAGCTCCATACAGTTATGTGTATTTTCAAATTTACTAGATAAAAGTATTGAGTTTGTGTCTAAAATCTACTCCTTATCTCCAGTGGAAGTGGGCATAGTGTGAACTTTGTTCCCTTGAGATGAAATGTCAGAAAAAAACATGTTTTTTTTGCAATCACATGCACAAGCTTATCATGTATTATTTCTTAAAAGAGATTTAAAAAAACATGTCATTTCATTCTAATCTCAATAACCAGAGTGATGTAATAGTGCTTCACAAACATACCCTTCATACAATTTCATTATTCAGAAGCCACAGAGGTTTGCTTTGCCTGTCAGAAAGAGACGGAAAGTCTGCCTTTATGACTCAGATCTATTTTTCTACTACAATCTGCTGAGCAAACAAGAGGCTTTAGTCAGTCAATGTCGTTCAATATTCCTAATAATCCATAAAGGAGGCTTTAGAGGATCTGGGTGGATTGCATTGTGGATATTTCAAACACATAGTTTTTTCAGACTCACACTCACAGGACTGCATGTTCTGAGCCGATATAATATCAGTGTCATTGTTTTAAAACTTTTAGATAAAATTTGAGTGTCATCTGCTTCACAGTACCGTATTTTCACGACCAAAAGGCGCACTGTACCAAAAGGTGCAGTCTCAGTTATGTGTGCCATTACTGTATTTAACACACACATAAGGCGCACCTGATTATATGGTGAGGGTTTTATATACAATCCACGTCCACACTTCCCCCTTTAACGTTCTCATGGTGTCCTCTACTACGTCGGCCTTACAGCAACAACACACACACAAGCATACAAGTGTGCGTATTTAAAAATAGAGCAGGAGCAAAACTGAGTTTGGTTGTGCTTTATTTAAGTATTGATTACAAAGTACTAACACTTTTTTAATCATCAATAGGCGCGGGCATGGTAAAACACACGGATAAAACAAGCACACAAGTGTGCGTATTTAAAAATAGAGCGGGAGCAAAACTGAGTTTGGTATTCACATTTTTTTTTTTTTACCGGTAATCGTCATCAATCAAACCCATGGAAGTCCTCATCCTCTGTTTCTGAATTGAACAGCTGCGCTAAACCTCCATCAAACATGCCAGGTTCACTTTCTTCACTGTCAGAGTCACTTTTCGTGTCGTGCGGCTCCTCGGAAATGATGCCGGCTTTTGCGAAAGCTTGAACAACAGTGCCAGCAGACACGTTAGCCCAAGCATCTACAATCCATTCGCAAATTGTGGCGTAACTCGCCCGGCGCTGCCTTCCACTCTTAGTGAAACTGTGGTCTCCATCGGTCATCCATCGCTCCCACGCCGCTCGCAGCCTTACTTTGAACGGCCGGTTCACACCGATGTCCAGCGGTTGGAGTTCCTTTGTCAGGCCTCCCGGAATGACAGCAAGCTCAGAGTTCAATTGCTTCACTTGTTTTTTCACATCGGCTGTGAGATGGGCACACATAGAGTCACAGATCAACAGCGATGGTGATGCGTGGAAAAAAACACCTGGTCTACGTCCGCCTTACAACAACACACACAGGACGCACTGCACCATAGGGCGCGCCGCACAATTTGAAGAAAATCTAAGACTTTTATGGGCACCTTATAGTCGTGAAAATACGGTAAGCATCTTCTACACCCATTTCCATTGCCTGCAAGGGAGTTCTTTCTTGCACAGATTCAATCTTCGGATACTCATTGATTTGTCATCTCATGAAGTAGATAAAAAAGTGCAAACTTTAAATGTCTGTCTAATAATAATAATATGTGAAGTCCACTTATAGCTTCATTTTAGTGTTCTATTCTATATGATGTCCTGTTTATTTTAGATGTTCTCCCTTGTTTTAATTCAACTTTGATGTGATGTCATGTTTCATTCTTTATTTTTTATCCTATTCTTTACTTTTTAAACTGCCTAGTTCCCTTGTTTGATATGTGTGCTAATCAAGCTAATTCTTGATTTAACTTATGATCATATTTGCTATTTATTTTAATTGACTGCTCTGCTTTGGCTCCTTATGTCTTGCTTGATTGTCTAGGTTGCATGTTTTGACTGGTAAAGCACATTGTGAACACTGTTCTTCAGGGTGCTATATAAATAAAGTTATTATTATTATTATTATTATATGATAAAACAGAACAATTCAAGAGAATAACACTAAACTCTTCAGGAATTTGCATATTTCATCCCTGCAGCCTTTAGCTCAACAAACACATCGGTTCTTATTCTGATTTTGAACTGATCCTGCCAATACAGAGTCAAATCTGTGACTTGTCTAGCCTGAAGATACTACATCGACAATGTCTGAGTGAGAATGTTTGTTTACCCTTTGACATTCAAATTAGCTTCATTTTATCATAAAGCACTTTTGCAAACAAAAACACTCCCACAGTCCCTCCGAGAAAATCTTCTTGCCGTGTTTTCCAACTTTTCCAATCCCTTCTCCGCTGAGCTGCAATTGGTGTGACAGATTAAGAGAGCGACAAACTCCGCTGTTGTTTCCCGCTGCCCGAAGGCACGAGATAAACATTTGAATATTCAAACTCCATTGTTTTCATCTGCTGCTTTGTTAAGATAATTTTCTCAAATGTTCACGGGGTGCTGAACAATGATGTAGCAAGTGAAATCTCCAGCCACACCTTTCAGCTCAGGACGCAGCAGGAAGAAGTGTGTCAGAGACAGCATCAATGAGGGCTATAGTGGGAAGATAAAGTAAAGGCACGCACAGTCACAAAGAGCCCAGAACTACTGACTAAAGGTTCAGGGTGAAGTGAATGAATTAAGTTCAGTGGGCTTTTCACGTCGCTGTGCTGCAGACAACCCATGTTTGATTCAAACTGTGCCCTCACTTCCTGCCGCCCCTGTACAGTTCAACTCTGAGTAAAGGTAAAAACAACCCTTCGTTCAAAAAGCTCATGACATGACCACTGCTGATTAAGTGTCAATTTTCAGTAAAATATCAGCACACTAACAGAAAACTGTTCTGATAATTGTCTGTGTGATTTTCTAAGCAAAAAGGAAATAACTGTCCTTATTCTAGTCTAATGAAATGTGAATATCTTCTGCTTATCCCGGTCTTCTATCACTGCTAATTGCATGCTACTGGGTTATGTTGGTTAGATTGTTCTGTCAGACAGAAGAAGCTCTTTGAACAAAAGGGATCAGCCAAATCAAACAAACCTGCAGGTTAACCAAATATGAAAGAAAGAACACAGGTGAAGGTTAAATCACGACCTCAGCCATCTAATGGATTTTACCTGCTTTCTGGTCCAACTTTGAGCTACTGTAGCTGCAATACTTGTAGAAACACATTTGTCTGACACTGTCTGATATTCTGGCTAATATGTCTGCTACAGTCATTTGTCGAATCTGTTTGCATTGATGTCAGTGTGTTTCTAAGTTCTGGCAATTTTCTTCCTTAGGAACAGTGTCTTTATGTCTCTGGTTGAGTTGGCATCATCTGACGTCAGCTGTGGCGTCCCTCTGGAGTCCAAACTGGGACCCACAATTTTAAATGTTTTTTTGCTGCCACTGGGAAATACACCGATCAGCCACAACATTATGACCACGGACAGATGAGGTGAAAAACATCGATCATCTTGTTATAATGCAATGTTTTGCTGGAAAGCCTTGAATCCATGTACCCACCGAAACATTGCAGGTCAAGCAACCCCCCAACCCACCCACCCACCCATAAAGGGGGACCACTGCATTATTAGGCAGGTGGCCATAATGGAGCCTGTCCTCATAGAAAAAACGACCACATAGGTCGTCTGTACATGCCCGTATTACGACCGAGTGTTACGTTTTGACGTTAAGCGACCTCTAGTGGTTGAGTAAATATCGACACTCCGGTGTCTCAGCTGAAACGCCACCATGAACAAACTTTTACCTAACGCTATCCCTAACCCTAACCCTAACCCTAACCATAACCCTAAACCCGAGTTGCGAAAGTGAGGAAAAAGCCGTTTCGCGAGGGAAAAGCTGTTTCGCGAATTAAATCCCGTAATGCGTTCCTGTTTCCCGTAGGGGCGCTAACATAAATACGCTCTCACGGGTCGTATTCCGGTGCACGTTACAGACGACCTGTGTGGTCGTATGAGTTTGAGGACTTGTTGCATAATGTTATGCCCGATTGATGTATCATCAGAGTGCACTAAGATCATACCTATGCTGATGATACACAGTTATACATTTCTTTCTCACCTGATGATGTTTGCCCAAGTGACGAACTCTCTTGCTAATAGAAAAACATCACTATGTGGATGTCATAACATGTTCTGAAGCTGAACAGCAACTAAACTGACACGTTTATCATTGAGAGCAGAGAAAAGAAAATTAGCGCTCATTTGCGAAAGCTTGCTTTGAAAAAAAAAGAAGCAAGAAGCAAAGCCCGTGTGCCATCTCTGATTGTGGCCAATCCTTTGACTCCCAGCAGAGAAACATCACTAGAAAATGCGTCTTACCATCTATTTTCCTGTCTGTGGAAAACACCACATACTTGTGCTTTTACCTTGAGCAGACTTAACTATTGTTATGTTGTTTTTTTTTCTGCCATTTCAAATGAATCTATAAACAAACCCTAGATAATCCAAAATGCAGCAACATTTTCATACCAAAAATAAACATAGAAAGCACATTACTCCCGTTTTAAAGGCTCTTCATTCGAAGATTTGGCTTCTAGTTTTTAAATCTCTTGATAAACTAGCTCTTGACTGTTTATCCGATTTTTCATCCCTAAGATCCTCAAACACTGCTCTCTTTTCCCTGGAGTAGAACTAAGACGTACGAAGTTGCAGCATTCTGAGTCATCTGGAGTCTTTCTATTCCATAAGACATCAGAGCATCGAATTCAGTATATAGCAAACGAAACCTCAAAACTACTAACTAATGTAAGTTTTAAGTAAGTAGTATTTTCATGCATTTTATTGGTATCAGATCTCTTGATTATTTTTATCATGAACTCTTGTAATGTGGGGCTGCACAGTCACTGATCACTGGTTAGCACTGTTGTCTTGCAGCAAGAAGATCCCCGGTTTGCATCCCAACCTGCACCTGGGATCTTTTTGCGTGGAGTTTGCGTGTTCTCCCTGTGCATGTGTGGGTTTTCTCTGGATACTCCAGCTTCCTCCCACAGCCCAAAAACATGCAAAGGTTAACTGATAATTCTAAATTGTCTGTAGGTGTGAATGTTTGTCTCTATAGGTAGCCCTGTGACATGCCTGTCCAGGGATAGACTCCAGCCCCCCATGACCCAAATGAGAATTAAACAGTGTACAGAGAATGTATGAACTATTAGTTTTTCAATCAATAAGAATACAAAGTGTCCTTGAAAGTACTCCTAAAGTAAGTTGCTCTTTTAACATGAGTTCTGTGTCAGTAAACATTACTAAGTGAAACTCTAGAAAATTCCTAATCACATGGAAAAGTTTATCCTCTCCTTTGTAACAAAATTAAGGCTATGTCTCAGGCTATTGTGTTTCATTATGATATCACTATTTTTTAAAAATTCTGATAAAAAAGGCTACTTTGAGTTGCACTTGCTGTATGAACTGTGCAAATTATTACTCTTATTATTATTATTATTCACAAAAGATAGGAAAATGAGACAAGCTACAAGAAACTCTTTCTGGTCGGGAACAGTAAGTGGATATAACAGAAAAGGCATGTGTGGCTGTGTTACATTCAAAATGAGACCACATAATGAAGTGCTAACTGACCTTATGATGAAATCACTGGAGTCGATGAGGCCTCCGTAATGGGAGCCCTTGAGGTTCCCAGAGTTCCCCACCACAGCACAGGTCCTGCAGCGCTCGGGGCTGGCGTCCATGTAAAGCACCTCGTCAGGGATGACTTGGAACAGCTCCTCCACAACTTCAGTGAAGTTGGCCGGCTGCCTCTCTGACTGCAACCACTGGTGACAGAACACAGACAGGCCTCAGAGAGAGCCACGGCTCCAGGGCCACTTTAAGCAGAAGTGATTGAACAAGGGCAGCAGAGCTCGAGACACCGAACACATTTCTGAAATAACCTCAGGGATGGCTTAGCCCCGTCTGCGGGGGCTCTTTGGTCTGGCCTTCTTTTGGTGGCTTTGAACTCCAACAGACAGAAAAATAAATGTAGAAATATGTTGAGCTGTGTATGCTGTTACATATTGTGCTGTGGCAGCCAGAAATAATGAATGGATGCTGAATGGATACATGAGATCCAATGCAGAGCTTTAGTGGCTCATAGTGTAAATGTCTATATAGAGACTTTTCCAGCATATCAATAGCCAGCAGGATAGTAGTTACAGAAAACAGTTTTTTTTAATCATATTATAACTGTAATTCATATTAGCTCTGAGTAAAACCAGATAACTCAAGATATACCAGACAATGACAACGATCTAATGGGAACCTTTCCCTTACAGAAATTACATTTAGCCGTTAACATGTAAGCTTTGACAGCTCATTGGGAGAAAGGGCCCGGGTACACCTGGAGGTCATACCCTTCCCTTGCAGCAGCGAGGCCCAACCATCTGGCCAAGCTACCGTTGATATGCGACACTTGCCTCATCAAGCTCTCTGTGAGGAGCATTTCCTGAAATGGGTAGTGACAGGAGGCAACCTTGCAGTAATTTTTCTATTCTTGCCCCTAATTGGACATGGTGTGAGGTGAATGTGGGAATACCTAAGGCACTGGATGCCTTCCAGACAAGGTAGGATAATTGTGTGACATAAATTTTGTGAATAGGTTTTTCTAATTTAAGGAGCTGCACTCTAATAATGGGGTGTACATAAAGCACAGTATATATTGGTTTGATAGCATTAAATTAAGGCAGATATGCAGTTAGTTATGTAGCTGTCAAGAGTCTCAAATGACAAGAAACTGGATTTAAACAGGAACTCTTTAAAACAGTTCTAGTATCGAGCAGTATTGAGTGCAGCCTGATGTAGGTGGTTACACACGTGGACAAAATTGTTGGTACCCCTCAGTTAAAGAAGGAAAAACCCACAATTCTCACTGAAATCACTTGAAACTCACAAAAGTAACAATAAATAAAAATTTATTGAAAATTAAATAATCAAAAACAGCCATCACTTTTGAATTGTTGATTAACATAATTATTTAAAAAAACAAACTAATGAAACAGGCCTGGACAAAAATGATGGTACCTCTATAAAAGATTGAAAACTATTTGACCAGAGTGACATGATTAACTCAGGTGTGTCATTTAATTGACATCACAGGTGTTTCCAAACTCATAATCAGTCAGTCTGCCTATTTAAAGGGAGACAAGTAGTCACCCTGCTGTTTGGTGAAAAGGTGTGTACCACACTGAACATGGACAACAGAAAGCGAAGGAGAGAATTGTCCCAGGACATCCGAAAAAAAAATTATAGACAAACATCTTAAAGGTAAAGGCTATAAGACCATCTCTAAACAGCTTGAAGTTCCTGTGACAACAGTGGCTCATATTATTCAGAAGTTCAAGACCCACGGGACAGTAGCCAACCTCCCTGGACGTGGCCGCGAGAGGAAAATTGATGACAAATTGAAGAGAGGGATCGTTCGAATTGTATCCAAAGAGCCCAGAGCAACCTCCAAAGAAATTAAAGGTGAACTCCAAGGCCAAGGTACATCAGTGTCAGATCGCACCATTCGTCGTTGTTTGAGCCAAAGTGGACTTCATGGGAGACGACCAAGGAGGACACCACTGCTGAAAAAAACTCATAAAAAAGCCAGACTGGAATTTGCAAAAATGCATGTTGACAAGCCACAAAGCTTCTGGGAGAATGTCCTTTGGACAGATGAGACCAAACTGGAGCTTTTTGGTAAGGCACATCAACTCTATGTTCATAGACTCAAAAACCAAGCATACGAAGAAAAGAACACTGTCCCTACGGTGAAACATGGAGGAGGCTCAGTAATGTTTTGGGGCTGCTTTGCTGCATCTGGCACAGGGTGTCTTGAAAGTGTGCAAGGTACGATGAAATCTGAAGACTATCAAGGCATTCTGGAGAGAAATGTGCTGCCTAGTGTCAGAAAGCTTGGTCTCAGTCGCAGGTCATGGGTCTTCCAACAGGACAACCATCCAAAACACACAGCCAAAAACACCCAAGAATGGCTGAGAGAAAAGCGTTGGACTATTCTAAAGTGGCCTTCTATGAGCCCAGATCTGAATCCCATTGAACATATGTGGAAGGAGCTGAAACATGCCATTTGGAGAAGACACCCATCAAACCTGAGACAACTGGAGCTGTTTGCTCATGAGGAGTGGGCCAAAATACCTGTTGACAGCTGCAGAACGCTCATTGACAAATACAGAAATCGTTTAATTGCAGTGATTGCCTCAAAAGGTTGTGCAACAAAATATTAAGTTATGGGTACCATCATTTTTGTCCAGCCCTATTTCATTAGTTTGTTTTTTTAAATAATTATGTTAATCAACAATTCAAAAGTGATGGCTGATTTTGATGATTTAATTTTCAATAAATTTTTATTTATTGTTACTTTTGTGAGTTTCAAGTGATTTCAGTGAGAATTGTGGGTTTTTCCTTCTTTAACTGAGGGGTACCAACAATTTTGTCCACGTGTGTATATATTTCAAATGGAGCTAACAGTCTGATAAGAGGAAATAACAGTAAATAACACTGAAAACAGTCTTTCATGTCACTCGCAATCAATCAAACATATCAAACAGTTCTCCCTCAGGCTGCCATTTAACAGTTACACTCAGAAATCATGCAGGTGACAAAATCCATCCTGGAAGAGGCAAAGATAAGAATTCCTCCACTGAGAGTAGTGTCAGATAGTTGTGTTCAAACAGAGACAGCAGTAAATTTAGTCTGGCACATAGGTATTTGTCCGATTAGACTTCAGTAACTTGCAAAGACTGAATATGTAGTTACATAGCATATTACCTTTAATTGGAATGGATTACGAATTTGCAGCGTGTTTCATCATCACAACAATACCAGCATAGGTGTAGATTTCAGGGGGGGTGCAGAGGATACATCTCCATCAATATCTAGAACACATAGAACTCATTGTGCCTGAATGAGTGTTTTCCTTTACGTAAACAAAGACATTTCCATCATAAACTGATGCAGAGAAGGCACAAATTATGTGTGTAATGCTCAAAAGCCTGTGGGGGAAGATGTCTAAACTCCCTGCTTAATATTCAGATGAAATCTATACCCATAAATACCAGTTTGACCAGGTGATCATAAAAAAAAACAACTACGAGCACCGTTAAGTAATTAGCAAGTTATATCTCAGTTTTAATCTGTACATTCTTGAAGTGTTGTCACCGTTTGGCTAAAAGGCAGCAATCGCTCCAAAAACCTGTTCACTCTGCAGGAATGGGTTGACATGAAACCATATGTTGCTTTTACTTTTTGTCTCTATTAAACAGGGCAGTAACATGTGAAGTGAGAGGCCCTCAGATGTTGCTGGCGGCCACAGTGGGCGTCCTCTGAACAGAACCAGGATGCATGCTTCCAGTCTTGGTGCAAACCAAAGTCAATGACTCTCTGCATCTAGTTCCATGTGTAGCATACTGACATAAGAATCCAGCTCTTCAGCTCTTTTCAGGTATGGAATAGGTGTCACCATTGCTTCATCAATCTGTTAAAGTGACAGCAATATAAATAGTGCATGTAGGTTTGCAAGATATAAGAATTTCCAACATGTACACTACTGTTCAAAAGTTTGGGGTCAATTAGAAATGTCCTGATTTTTGAAAGAAAAGCTGTTTTTTCAGTGAAGATGACATTAAATGAATCCAAAATACAGTCTAGACATTGTTAACGTGGTAAATGACTATTGTAGCTGGAAACAGCTGATTTTTAATGGAATATCTACATAGGGGTACAGAGGAACATTTCCAGCAACCGTCACTCCTGTTATGGAGTCTAATGCTACATTGTGTTAGCCAATCGTGTTGAGAGGCCAACTGATGCATAGAAAAACCTTTTGCAATTCCGTTAGCACATGAGTAAAAGCGTAAGCTTTCACGGAAAACCTGAAATTATTTGGGTGATCCCAAACTTTTGAACAAAAGTGTCTGTTATATATCAAGTATTGGTGTATATAGTATTCACAGACTTATCTGGAGATTAAATGGGCCTCTGTTTGTGACAACTCACCTGTCTGATGTAAAGAAAAATACACAGTGTGATCTGCTGTTAGATCCTGATTGGTCCTGTCTGTCATGTTTGGGATAAGTTCTAAATAATGATGTAATTAATGAAGATAACGTTGACACACATGCATAGATGTGCTTTTGCTCTCACTTTGAAGCTGCTAATATGGATTCTGCTGCTATTTGATGCCCCAGGTATTTAATAATTTCCGACAAACAGCTGGAAGCAACAAACTAAACTTAACATTAATCTAAACTTAATTGCTAGCGAGTTTCAGTCTTGTGGTGAAGTTGACGCATATATTAAGTTTGCTGCAATAGAAGAGGACAGAGGGTAGAATTTTTTCAAATTTAGGCTGGAATCAGAGGATTTAGACCATTTTTCCAAAAAAATAAAAAAATTTACTCGAACCGATTTATCAATTAATAAAACAGTTGGCACATAATTTATTAGTTATGTCTGAAAACAAATTGATTAATTGTTGCACCTCCAGTTCCGATGCCATCAGATTAATGGAAAGGAGTGCATTTCTGAAAGAGGCTTTAGAAAGAAAATGAGTTTCAGTCCTCTAATTTGTTACTAAACGATTCGCCATGATTGTTGTCATATAGAGTCTAAGAGCAACTCACCTCTGGTACCTGTCAGTCATGAAGTATAACAGAGACAGATTTCATTAAGTGATCTTAGGTGAGTGAAGAGTCATGGCATCACTCCAAGTTATGATGGAAAATAGCTCTCTGTATCTACTGATGTAGAGACGGTGAGAAAAAAACAGCCATTTCCATATCCTCCATCTCACTTGTTAAATGTGAACAAATTGTGCGTGGGAGTTTGCTTCACAACTTGATCCTGGTAAAGATCCCTTGGATTTGAAACAATCAATGTAGCGAAAACAAACAGTTCTTGATAGCATTACAGCAGCGTGTGATCTCTGTTCTTTATTCATGATCTTTTCTTTTCAGCAACATGTCTGCTCTCAGAAGCTGAACGTGCATGTTTTTTTTCTCCTCCAATCTTCTGTAGGATATCACTGCAAATCCCACGAACACACGCCCTGAATCTTACCTGCCACCACTTAAAGGTCTCATCGGAGAGGAGGCTGTTCTCTCTGGTCATCAGAGGGTGGATGGACTGATTGAAGCGCTCAGCGAACCACGAGTCGTCCTCCAGCTCTGCTATGCACTGTCGACAGGCGCAGAGCCCTTTGGAGAAGAAGTTGTCCGACAGGCGAAATGCGTACTTGAAGAAGTAGAGCGAGGGGTCCCGGAAAGTGTAACTGAACAGGAACGTTGTAAATGTAATGACACAAAACAGGAGCGCAAAAGTCCTGATTTTCCTCCGCTTGAGTAGAGACATGTTGTCACAGTCAAAATCTGTTGGTGGGAAACTCTGCAAGTGCAACGGACAGAAATAGCATCAGGATAAATCTAGAGTCCCAAAGGTGTGGGAAACGAGCAGCCCTGCTGACCACATGGTGCAAGTGGCTCAGATATAATGCTGCTGTCGAGTGAACATATCCTGTTGTTCTTAGTTTCCAGACGCCTCAGGATTTGGTTCATAAATGTCCTTAATGGAACCCATCAATGTGGCTTCTTTGCAAATCCGCTGTGTGGTTCTGTCAGCTTGATGGCTCCTGGTTAATCAGATTTAGTCACTTTTGCTGAGCGCTCAGATGTTGACTCTGCGAGGTCAGTGACTGATGTGTCATCCGTTCTTTAATGATCCACCTGGAAGGCAAATAAAAGGACACTTTTGTGACAAACATACTGAGAGAAAGCGGGGGAAACAGCCTGTGAAGCTGTAATACTTGTAAATCCTGCAATGCTCATTGTTCTTGTAATTTCACAGCACTAATAGTTCCAAGATGAGTTTGTAACTGTGCAATTTCTTTGTATGGCTGTGAAAAGTGTTTCATGTCCATTGTTTGGTTTATTGCTCTGTTATTTTTTTTTTCTTTCAAGACTGCCAAATTACACAGGATGCATCACAGTCTCTTGGCTCTTAAAAAGACCATCAAACAGCAGAAATGTCTATGCTGGAAGTAGTCCTCCTGGAACAAAACAGGCAACAACCTTAATCACCCTTTCACTCCTCTGTCAAGAATATGTCAATACCTGGAAGCAGCTGTTGTTAAGTGAGAAAAAATGAAAGTAAAAATGCAGGAATGATTACTCGCTGGGATTTAGGATAATACCTAAATGACTCACTGATCCATAGTCATGTACATGAATTCAAATACAGGAAGTGCACATTAGAGAAGCAAAATTTTGGATAATTTTGCCCAATATACTACTTTGAATGCATCCAATTAAAATGTCCAAGCTGTGACGGTTGTTTGACATGGGTTATATAAGTTAAAGCAGTGATTATAAACCAGGAGGCACTATTGCAGTGTGTAGAAAGACTGTGATGCAGCCCAGAAAACATGAAAAACAAGCATTACAGTCGCAACAAGTAAAGCAGCAGGAGAGCGCAGTACTCTGCCAAGGCTGCTGAGTCGTTTCATTTTCGACAGATGAAATCTTTAATAAATAATTATCTTGTGGTGAGCACAGGCGTGTGTTATGCATGTGCATGTTATGTACGGATGCTGAGTCGCGTAACCTAAATATGCAGCGGGTGGCGGGAATTGATGGGACTCGGAAACACCCCCACAATTTAATCAATTATTCCTTGTATCATTTCCGATGGATAAGTCCCGATAGGTCTGCAATGGTTGATTTGTAGTAGGATCGCAATCATGTGATTGTCAGTGCTGCTATCTCACAATGATACAGAAGTGTTTGACAAATCCGTGGATCCAGACTATAAGCCGCATCACTGCCAAAATCTAATCACTTGGTCCTTATGCCATTTCTGACCTTCCCTGAAAATTTCCTCCAAATCCGTTAATCTGTTTTTGAGTAATGTTGCTCACAAACAGACAGACAGACAAACAGACAAACATACGCCGATAGATAAGTATCCACACATTAAGTGAGGTGGAACAGCTGAACACTTCATGTGTTGTGACCCAGAGCGTGTGAAAAGCAGCAGATCAGTAGCTATTTATATTCAGCTTTATCTATCTTTCTGCTAGGCAGGGCAGCTTTGTTTGTACAGCACACATCATAAACAAGAGAATTGAAAGTACTTCATGAAACAATAAAAAAACCCACCAAAGGACACATTTAAAATTTAAAATGTACTAAACGATTTTACAAGCCACAATGAGAAACAGCAAAATTGCAGAGGTGCATAGATCAAGCAATACTTTAATATTAAGTAAATTATTTTGCAGTCATTACAAGGTAGAGTGGGCAGTGTGTGCTTTTAGCTTAAAAGTGGTCAGTTGGGGCTTGTCTAACATCAACTGGAGGTTATTCCGGACCTGTGCTGCATGACAACAAAACGCTGCTTCACCATGTTTTCTTCTATCTCCACAGACTTCCAGTAGACCACCCCCTGGTGTCTTCAGGGTTCTACAAGGCTCATATGTCGCTAACATGTCAGAGATGTGTGTAGGCACAGATCTGAAATCAGACCTCTGAGAGACAGACAGACAGTGTAAGGATTTTAAAGTGGTCCTGGTTTTCAAAAAGATCTGAGCAGCAACATCATGAATATGTTGAAGTTAAGAGCCAAACATACTATTTGGAAAGCCCTTAGAAGAGATCACTGCAGTTTCTTTACATTGTTATTTATCTAGCACACACTTTACCATTGTCTTATTGTATTTACACTGCCGTTCAAAAGTTTGGGGTCACTTAGAAATGTCCTCATTTTTGAGAGAAAGCAGTTTTTTCAGTGAAGACAAAATTAAAGTAATCAGAAATACAGTCTAGACATTGTTAATGTGGTAAAAGACCATTCTAGCTGGAAACGACTGATTTTTAATGGATTATCTACATAGGGATACGGAGGCCCCATGTCCAGCAACCATCACTCCTGTGTTCTAATGCTACATTGTGTTAGCTAATGGTGTTGAAAGGCTAACTGATGATTACAAAAAATCCTTGTGCAATTATGTTAGCACATGAATAAAAGTGTGAGTTTTCATGGAAAACATGAAATTATTTGGGTGACCCCAAACTTTGGAACGGTAGTGTACATACCTTGGATGTTCATACCACCCTGCTAGTACCCCTCAATCTGGTAATGCTGTATCTATAATATCATTTTGTATATGTCCCATGTGGTTAGAAGAAATAAGTTCATCTAAATGGTCACTAGTAGCTAGTAGTAAAGTAAATGGATAAATGAGGAAAACAGATAACTACAAGGAATGGACACAGAGTTAGCTGAAATATGTAGCAGAACACAGCTAAAAGAAACAGATACAGCAGATGTTTGAATAAGAAGAATGATTCAGCCGCAAACTGTAAGACAGAAGTATCCATGCAGACATAAAAACACAAAAACACTATTTTATTTTTTACCGTAAAGGTATTGGACAAAGGGTTATGGATGTGGTTAAAGAGGACATGAAGGTAGTTGGTGTGAGAGAAGAGGATGCAGAAGACAGGGTTGGATGGAGGCAATTGATTCGCTGTGGCGACCCCTGAAGGGAAAAGCCGAAAGGAAAAGAAGAAGAAGAAGAAGTAGTATCGGACAAAGGGTTGAAATACAAAATTTCAGTAATGGACAAAAGGTTGATAAAAAGTGGATAAATGACTGGAAAAAGCTAAAAGTAACAGACAAAAGGTTGAACCATCTTCAGGTAATGGATAAATGTAACTGAAAGTAATGGATACGGTGCATGACTGAATTAAAAGAAACATCCAGCTGCGACCTCTAAGGTACAAATGCAACCTATTATAAAATGAACGCTTTGAAATAACATCCTGCTGCAAGCGTTTATGTAAGAGACACATTGGATGATGACAGGTGGTGTCAGTGAATGTGTTGAACTTCTCTGTGACGGCATGTCGGGTTGAAACCACTGGGATAAATGGTGTTTGAACGACTATAGAATCTATAGAGTTACTCAGAAACAGGGTGGTGTCAAAATGCCCAGAATAACATCGAATAAGAAAATGGTATTTTTTCACACCTTGGCTTTTCATGACTGACAAAGCAGGCAGACCTCCTGGGGTTTCATTTTCAAGAGAAAATGTATAAAGGCCACCTCTGCCTTTATACAGGGCCCTGGTTTCATTCTGACGTGCAGCTGTGTTTAGGATTCCACAAATACTTCTACATTTAGGTAACAGCAGATCCACGTTGGAGATAAAATGCTATCACCGCCGCACAGGGTGAGAAATACATCTGAAAAATGAACCCCAGAAAACACGGCACCTGCCCTTTGCTCTGAACAGTTCTGAGTGAGCCCTCCATACAGAAGATTTGTGGGAAACTCCATTACGGCAAGAGAAAGGCTGCGGGTCTTTCCTGATTAGAAATTGATCAGGTCATTCAAATTCCACCCTGGAGGGAAGCAAAGAGGATTGGGTTTAAAACTGGCTGAGAAAGACTACACAGTGGCCCAGCTTGCCTGTTGATTTTGTTCTTGCTATCGGAGCAGAAAAACAAACTGTACAGCCGTTTATCAGCTGAAGTGACACAGTCCAATGCGCAGGAAGGCTTAGATGTGATCCTGTCTGCTGTTTGGGGCTCTGCAACTCACAACGGACTACAGATTTGCATACAGCCCGAGGTTGGTTATTGTCTAAGGCAGCAAGTTTGACAAGGATACCTGGGGACACTTATAATGGACACATCAATGAAGAGGCCTACTTCTATAAAACAGGTTGTTGACTCCACTCAGCTTGAAGCCCTCTGGCATTAGGGGGCCAGGTAGACGGGAGTGCAGGCAGAATACATTCTCAAACAGGTGGTGACTCCACGCTTTTGACAACACACCGACTATCATCTAGTTTCACTGACCTTGTCCGACTGAAGCCTGGCAACCCTGCGCTGATCAAAGATTGCCAAGCTGAGACAGCAAAGCGTCTGTTCGCTCTTCAGAGGATAGGGGAGGGTTGGAAGAGAGAGTGGGAGGGGGTGGCAAGCAGCAGGGGAAAAAAGTGCGCAAGCTGTGATTTTCACCCTAATCTTCAGTTTTGAGAAGTCATCAACTTTGCAGGGTACAGTAAAGTGTTTTCGGTTTGTGTTCCGTGGAAATTGTTTTTCTCCCTCAGCTTACCTCTGCTACTTGTGAGCAATTTAAGACATCAAAATTCTGCAGTTTTGAAGAATCCTATATATTATATACTTAGAAACAGTATCTATGCTGAGCTGAGAGAGTGCGCTTGGCGAGACAAACTTCTTAGTTTACTCCCAGAAGTAACAAGATGGCAAGATGTCAGCATCCCATCTGGATAAGCAACAATTTTACGTACAAGTCACAGCGGTAGGTCAGACCTATTTCCACATTACTAGTTTAAACTGAGTGCTGTCATATTAAAATGGTAAAAACGACAGCAGAACAAAGAAACTTCATACATTAAAAAAATGCACCACTAAACACATTTCAAGTCCTTGCTTATAATCTTTTCATGTTGGATCATTCTAACAAAAAATAAAAAAAATTCTTCAGATGCAGGGATAAAGAGATAATCTGATTGCCAGAAAAGGTGCCTCCCTTCTCATGTTTTTACTCCCTGAACATCAATCAGTTTATGGACTTTTTTTTGCTTGTTATTTTCTATTGTTCATGTCACTTTTTTCTCACTGTGGATTAATTTTTCACTGTAATGCAGGGTGTCCCTAAAGTCTAGACACATAGGAAATCCCATTAACTATATATTTTTTTGCCTCCACAGACTACATATGGCTTTGTCGAAAGAAGTAAGAGTTGACGTGGTACTTCTCAGTGAAAGTGAAGGATGGACATATTGAAAGATAGGGTTAGGGTTAGGGAAGTGATTTTTTTGCTGCTAGCATGAACTTTAGCCAATTCTTTAGTTTCGGCTGATACATTCGGTCATCTAGAACGGTGTTTGTCACTGACACTGCCCGTTTCTCTAAATTTTTAACCACCTTTACGACCGTGGAAAAGCCAAGTGAAATCCTCCTTGGATGCCGTGCATTAAGTTCATCTGCTATCTTTCAATAAACTTTTGACTGGTAGTGTGTAACTTTATGTAGCATGCAAAATGCTGTGCAGAAAATGAGAGTCCCAGGTATAAATCTTTTTGTTTTCGTGCATTGTGCTACATCATCAAAAAAGAATCAAATTCTGTATTTGATAAACAAAGAAACTGATCAGAAACAGGTCCTTTGTGCTCACTAATGAAGGCCTTAACATGAAAATGAGGTTTAAAACCACTGATGCAGCCATAAGAAAGAAAACACCGTTCTTCATTGATGTATTAGTTTTCAACTAAAACAGTGTTACCGTATGACTATTATTGTTCTGTAGAGGTCCTGCAGTGCTGTCACAAGAGGATGTGCGTTGTGACTGCATCGGTGGAGGAATGTTGTCTCCAGGAAATACAGTTTGAATAACAGATGTGTGATTTTTGAGCGGCACAGCAAGTAATAATAATAATAATAATAATAATAATAGTGTGATAAAGTTGCCATGCTGTTAATAGTTTCTCTCTGTCTTTCATCACACTGTATCTTTTTGGCTCTAGCACACATGCAGCGTTTCCGCTACAAACACAGCACCTTGCCAGATGACAGCTGAGAAAGGTTACAATTTTTTTGCTGACTGATGCAGCGTTGTGCGTCAGTCGGTGTTAGTGTCCCCACTGCGTAACCACAGTGGCCTCTTTCAGTTGAATGATGGGGCTGTGTTTTCTCATGCAAGGCTGGAGCCGCTCTAAACATGGCATAAAAAGAAAAAATTTGCATAATGGAAACGTCTGTCCGAATGACAAAAAGCCATTACTTTAACAGACAGATAAAGTCAGCAGTGTTTCATATTGCATGTCTGAGCAGGGCTTTAGAAACAGCTAATGTAAAAATAAAGCAGCCTAACAGCTCAATTTCTTAATATGAACAATAGCATGGCAAACCTAGAAGTAGGAATCTCTGCTATCGTTCAGTATCTGAGAGTGCACCAGACGGCATGAATAAGAAGAGATGTTTAAGGCAAGCGAGAAGAAATCCAGTGGGATTTTCTGTGAAATTTCTGCTCCACAACTAATAATATCACTCAGAGAATAAAAAAAAAGGGAAAAGCTCCAGATTTTACATTTGATGGCATCACATCTAGGAGTCTTCATGCTCTAGTCTGTGCCTTTGGTGGAGAGTATTTCATTTTCACAGATATTGACTTTCAGCTCAGTGCTTTATTTTAATAAAAAGGGAGGCATGGTTATGTTTCCTGCTCAAGCACATATAAAGGATTCTAGGAGCACCGAGGGACTGAAAGGTGTGGGCAAAGCCGTCTGACGAGCTCTGAATAAATGGAGAAGAATTTCTGAGGTCAGTTATCAGATCCATTAATTGAACTGAAAACGGTTTGTTTGGAAGAAACAAACAATATAATCACATTAAAATGTCTGCTTTTCAAACCATGTTTACTGTAAAGCCAGTCTGTTTGATTTGTGTGTTTTAACGGAGACTTTCTATGGCTCTCAGAGGGCCAGATGTTTTCCAGGGATAAAATAGGAGATGCAAAGTGGTCACATTTAAAATGCGGCTGTTTATCTGGCTCCTGACATTTTGAAGGTGAGAGTTTTCTTTGCCCACCAGCAATGTGTTATTTATACATTTTTACACTGGAATGGGATGTGTGCTTTTCTAGCTATTGACACGTCGTGATTTGTGGACGTGATGAGCATTCCCACGCAGGTCATCTACACAAACACAACTAAGTTCACCAATAAAACAAATGAGAATCTGAAATGACCATTTTCTCTTGTTTTAATCAACACTGAAGAGTCGTTTCTCATCTCCAAATCCCATTAACGCACCAAAAACGAAGCAATTAGTTGATTCTACGAACAAATACTGTCTGATATGTTATTTGCCTGTGCCCCAGAGCTTTTATCATTTATTTAAACTATTACGTAGAGATGAACAATTAATCGATTTCAAATCCAAATTGCAATTTGAAACTCTGAAAGACTCCAATTGAGGATATACATTTACTTTTATGATTATAACTGTATTTACTTTTGATTGCAAAACGTGCAACACTTAGATGTGAGATATTGCTTCTATTTTTTATTGTATTTGTTCTATCTCCCGTGCCATTGAAAAATCTAATAAATACATGTCCTCGTCCTTGAATCAGATTATAGAATAGACATTTAACAGCTACTTTAGTGTTGTGTCGTGTGGTAATAATGCATCACATTTATTAAATCTAAATACTGAACTGCAGCTTTGAAAAATGATATCACTAATCGCCATATCTGTTTGATAAATTGCAATTATGTAATCCGCTGAGCCCTCCTGATCAACATTTATTTTGATGCACATGGGTGCTGTACTTTTGTAGATCTGAGTTAATCCCACATACATCACAGTGCTAAATACTCATGACATCACCAAATCTATATTAATCCGTAGCCGAAAATAGTCCCCAACAAAAAATTTATCAATTTCTTATCCAGTAATATTTTCTAAAGATCACAGTGCTCAGCTTTTAAGGAATTTAATGTGCTAAAAAAAACAAAACAAAACATTTGTGTGGTGAAATTGACTGTTTGGTGAAGTTAGATGAGGAGCTTGATATCATTAACGTACATGACTTTTCTTTGCATTGTTTGCTATGTTGCATTCAAATCAATACTTAACAGAAAAGGCATGCCACTACGACCTGGCAGCACCTTCATGTAATAGAATAAAAGGATATTAGATGGAAAAAAAACAGCCTAAGACATCAGTTCCTGCATCAAAATGAAGGAACGAACAACAAATCCTCAAATAACAGTCCATATGAGCAGCTGCTTAGCTTAGCGCAAAAACTGGAAATGAGCTAGCAGAGCTTTCTCCAAGTGGAACAAACTCAACCTGCTCACACCTTTAAAGTTCACTAATTAACACATTCTTATTTATTTATTTCATACAAAAACTAAGTGTAAAATGACAATTTGCCAGTTTTCTTGGCTGCAAACAGCAACTTCCTTGAGTCTCTTCTGGTTGTCTGGCAATTGCTCAGAGTCAAAGATAGCGCAGCACTAATCACACCATAAAACACAAACATCGGATCTTTTTTTATGAGGCTAATCAACTGCTGGCTTTATATTTAATTAACAGATATGAAAGAAGCATCAATCTTCTCAACTAAATCTCTGCCAGAAAGTCAATAAGTGAGTTTCTCTTAAATGCTCAAGTATTCCTTTATCTGTTCCTTCATCTTCAGTAGGAATCAGAGGGTTTAAAGGGTCCATATTAAGCTTTTTGGAGTTTTCCTTCTCTTTTGGTGTGTTATAGCCTTTGTTTTTGAACATGTAAACCTAGAAAGCTGGAAGTCAACACCAAAAGGAGAGAACAAGTCTCTTTACAGCTCTTTACTTGCCTGAAACACCTCACTTTAGGTCAAGGCTTTTCTTCTTCTACTTATATACACTAACAGTCAAAAGTCTGGAAACACCTTCGCATTGAATGTTTTTTCTTTTTTTTTTCATGACTGTTTACTTGGGCTGGCCTGAATAGCAGTTTGTGGGCTCTGGATATTTGGGCCCTAATAATGACGAATATCCGAATAATGTTTTGATTTATTTCTCCCTTTTTTGTTTACTACATAATTCCATATGTGTTCATTCACAGTTTTGATGCATACAGTGAGAATCTATAATGTAAATAGTCATGTAAATTTTAAAAAAAACATTAAATGAGAATGTGTGTCCAAACCTTTGTCTGGTAGTACATCAGCATGTAGCACCTGCTCAGTGCTAGTTTGGCCCTCAAACAAAGAATGAGTCGCTTCCATCCAGTCTGCCATTGTTATCTTGCCAGAGATACATCACTTTTCTTCTAGATTTGAGGCTACAGTACACAACCAGTGTTGCTTTGCTTTGTCTGTGCACTTCACCGGCTAAAATAAAGTGTTTCAGACAGTTACTAAGAAGGGGTGTGGCCGCAATGTACAATACGAAAAAAGCGCTGCTTTTTGGACATTCAAACATGTAAACATATTCTAGTCAACCCTAAAACTAAAATTGTAAACCTGTATATGTGCAGAATATGGGTTCTTTAAGCTGAGAGCCACAGGCAGGGTGGTTAAGTCAAAAAGTACTGTTGCTGTGGCTTGGATCATGGGATTTGTTGAAAATAACAGCATCACCAGTCTTGTTATGTAAGTCTAGAGTCTGCAGGTAGCACAACTATTATGCTCACATATTGCATCAGAAACAATAACCCAGGTAGCAATGTTCCTTCACTGAGTCAATAAAAGCAGCAGTGTGCAGTAAGTCAACAACCTTCAGATAAACTTCTTCTGAGACCTGAGGGAAAACTCTTCTGTATTTGAGTATCAAGTTTTAGATCCTTATTTACCTTTAAAGCCACTCTGGATCGATTTTTATTTTGAAAATTTGCAAACTGGGTTTTGCTGAAAAACCAAACTGTTTTAAGACATTCTCTAATTTTTCATGACACTCCCCTTGAGGCTTTGCTAAATCATTTGACTGCATGCCAGTGTGTTCGACACACTACATCTTGGATTTATCTTTGATATTTGGATTTGGAATAAATAATGCATCTTACTGCATGACGGCATTTGTGGAAATAATTTTTGTCTGCACCCTTGTTCCGTTGAGGATTTTGTTTTGTGTAAATGACTGGGTTGATTGCCTCATTGCTACAAAGCCACAGCTACTCTTTCCATTTATGCCCTTGCCTGCTTCTTTTATGTGCTTGTTGCTGCCAGGTTTACTGTTATTAACATAACATTAACCTAATAAACCTTTGCTCTTCTGCCCTGCCTCAGCAGCTGATTATACGTCTAATTTTATTATTGCAAAATTGTATTATCCACCCACTTAGACATTCTCTCATTGCATTTCCACTGATTACTGCAGACTCGTATTCGTCACGTCCTTCACACCCTTCCCTGTACCTGCAGTTGCCTAGAGCAATAAAGTTTCTCTGGTGTGTTAACTCCCTGTGAGGCTGCCTTATTCACTTGAGGCTGGTGTCACTGAGTACAAGCACAGAGCAGTGCAGTGTGAGATGAACCTTCACACTATGTTTCCGAGCAATTCCCTCAGCTCTGGCCTACCATTTTAAACGCCTCAACATACATTTTCCCCCCACATCCCCCCTTAAGTAGCTCTAGTTTTGGATAAGCCATCTTGAGCCTCCTGTCCAACGGTGTCATATATATTTGGTTTTGTTCCACCTCCAGCCATATGATGTTTACACGTAAAATATTCAAAAGCAGACTGAGTGTGTTTCTATGGCTTCAGCATTGCATCACCTGAAAGCACTGGTGTAGTCCAGGGTATACGGCGGTATACGGCGTATACCCACTTATTTTTCAGTTAGCATTGCGTATACCCACTTCTAATGCTCCCGGGCGCGCATCATTCAGTAATATCTGTGTGCCAGGTAGCCCTCTTTTCCTTAAGGATGATGAAGCCATGAACAACCCTCCTCTGACTGTAATTGGCTGGTACATGCTGCCTTCACTGATTCGATTGGTTAACTTTAGGGATGAGCCAATCAGAGGCAGAGTAGGGCGGGTCATACAGAGGAAAATTTTGCTAACACCTCTGTGGCACTCCAGTTGATTGACAGGTCTGCTTGAAAGATGCGCGGAAATGCGAGAAAGTCAGAATAAACACCTTTCAAGTGAGTGGCACGTATCGAGCGAACCTACTTTCATGGACGATATAATTCTCAGGTAAGTTTTAAGGTGGTTTCCAAATGAATCATTGTTTTAAACTACTGGCAACATGACTGCACATTTCAAGGAGAGGATATTTTGTCACCAGTGGTTAAAGCTGCAGTCAATTCCAGCCATTTTCAGTACAAAAAAATCGCTAATATTCTATTTGTAAATAAAAATATGACGAGAAATACAGGGAATATTGGACGCGCATCGCGAGGTGCATTTCCTCGAAAACGACCTATTCTTGGTAAATATACCGACTTCAAGACATGTTTTGGACAAAATAGTTTACTGGCTTGTTTCGTCTGGATGTCTAAGGTTGGATTATGGCCGTTTTTTGTGGAATATTTTCATCTGTGTGTAATAATGAACCCGGAAATGTGAGTCGCGCTGTGTACGTTGAAGTCGTGTATAGAGAACGAATGGATGGATATTCATTGTTTGTCGGACAATTGTGTTTATATTACCCGCTGTGGTAATCACATCTGAAAGTGGTTTATACCGGTGGATTCACGAGAATCTAAGTTTTCCATCGGCGTATAGTGTTTGTATAATCGCGTTTGCAGTTTCATTGCAGCCATTTTATTTTTTAGAAATGTAGCATTTGTTTATTAGGCATTGATGATCAGAAGTTACAGCAATGTAGAATGCAGTCATTTAATGTAGAAGTACCCACAAACAAAATGACCTTGCGCTGAGCACACGTGTGTGTTAGGCATGTGTACGTTATGTGTGGATACCGAATTACATGACCTAAATATGTAGGTGGGGGAATTGATGGGACTCAGAAACACCCCCACAATTTAATCAATTGTTGCTTGTATCATTTCCAACTGTCCTGATAAGCAGTCGATTTGTAGTAGGATTACAATTATGAGATTGCCGCATCACTGCCAAAATCTAATCAGTTGGTCCTTGTGTCATTTCTGACCTTCCCTGAAAATTTGATCCAAATTCGTTAGTCGGTTTTTGAGTAATATAGCTAACAGACAAATAGACAGACAGACAAACCAATGCAAATCATCACATAACTCCACATTCCTTGGCGGAGTAATTGTAGCATTTATTTCTGTTTTTATTTCTGTTCAGCGAATAAGTCTCATTTCATCATTGTCATGGTTTGTTTTCTGAGTTGTTTTCCGTTACACTTTGTCTCATTTTGCTTTTATCAATACACACACTTTCCACCTAAACAAGGTGTAACATCATTTAAAATTGTCATCATTTGTTTGGCAGTTCTGTCAATTCTGCTCAAGGCTTTTACGTTCAAAATGAAAATGTGCATGAAAAGAGTTAAATTGAAGCAGATCAAATCTGGAGCTTTAGGTTACAAAACTGTGGAGCAGACAAACAGCAAAACATTTTCAGATGTGAACAGCTCACGCATCTGTCAAGCGTGACTACATGTATAGCTGACATTTGACAGATACAATCACTCAGTTTCATCCATCCATCCATTAGCGATACACTGCTTAATCTTCATTAGGCTCACAGGAAGTCTATCCCAGCTGACTTCGGAGAAGACAGGAGACACCCTAGACAGATCACCAGTCTATCACAGGGCTACACACAGAGACAAACAATCACACTGACATTCACACCTCCAGACAATTTAGAATCACCAATTAACCTCAGCATATTTTTGGACTGTGGGAGGAAGCTGGAGTATCCAGAGAAAACCCACGCATGCACACGAAGAACATGCAAACTAAACAAAGAAAGATCCAAGCCGGGATGCTCTAGCAATAAGTAAACAGCGCTAACCACTGAGCCACTGTGCAGCCCCACTCAGTTTCAACTTTGGTAAATAGAATAGAATATCCTTTATTAGTAGGGCAAATTTGCAATGTGACATTACACACACTGTTTAAAGGAATTTCTGGCCACAAACCTGTTTGAGCAGCAGGAACCAAGCGGAGACTAGAGGCCTGATTACCAAGCAGTGCCTACCAATCCATTGATGATTTGCAGTATCTCCTAGTAGTCTGCACGTGATGCATTCAGGGGTCATCTGTAAGTTGTAGCTCTAGAAAACAACCTTCTCCAATCTAAATACAGGGGTCTAAATCTGTCACGACACATCACCAGTCATTCTAATTAAATTCTCAGCCTGTGGGAAACCTGGATATATGACAAAATGGTCACAAACGCGCAGGTATTGCAGGGAGTGCAACCAAATCAGCGCTGGAAACAGAGCTTTTGCTGTCAAGAACATCAACATCCCGAAGCACAATGTCTCCAAGAAACTCGTCCTTGACATTCATCTGCACCTTTATTCCTTGTTTACAATCACCTACATGAGTTACAAAAAAATAGCAATGTGTATGGAACCAGTACAAGAAAAGTAAGGCTTAAAATGTATTATTTACAATGAAAACGTCTGGGTGCACCTCCATGAAAAAGTGAAGCACACAAGTACACACGATGGTAAAAGACTTGATGTGACTTACCAGAAGTTTGTCTTTCTTATAATGGGGTAAATATGTAGTTTTCAGTAATACATTTGACAAATTATTATGAGCAATAGATGCAGTTAGATATATTTTTCATATCATTCAGCCCTTCTTTGTCATGTATATTTGAGACACAAGAAAAAGATGTATCCATGATCATGCACATACACATGATATGAAGTACAGAGGCCGAGTTTGTACAGAGCAATATCTTTTCCCAGCTCAGTAGAAGCCATTTGATGTTTTACTTGTTATGTAAAATCTAACAGAGTTAGCAGTAGCTGCAGCCCCTCCTTAAAATTGGTTTTGATATTTACCTCCGAACGGAAAATCTCCAAGCAGTTTGTATGCAGTGAAATGTTTTTTTCCTGGAACTTCTACCGATATAAAGGTGGACAGAATGTAAAGCAGCTCCGAATATTGATGTGTGTTGTCAAGCACCTTCTGTGTCCAAAATGAGACGTCTGTCCCATTAATCATTAACAAAGCGGAAGACGTGGGATCCCACCGATGGAATAAAATGGGTTGTAAATTTGCACGTTTGCCAACACGGAATACGTATTTCCATGGCACTGGGGAAATTTTGTTCCCAGTTTCCTGTTCTTTTTTAATCACTATTTTTGATTAGGCCATTTTGCATACAGACAAATGTTGTTTGCTGCATTTCCACTGATAGCTAGATGCAGCCAGGAAGAGAATGTAAAACAGGCCTCAGTATTAATGTGTTTTGTCAAGGAAGTTCTCCATCCAAAAGGCGATGTCTGTCCCATTAATCATGAGCGCCGGGAAAAGTGTGGGAAGCTCCGAATGGAATAAAACAGTCCATTTGCATTTTTGTCAACATAAAAATGTCTCCTGTGATGCTGATGAATCTTTATGTTCAGGGTTTTTGATCAGAGAAAATTTTTTACAGCACTTTCACACCAGAGGGATTCTTTTTCGTCTTTATGTAGATGTGAAAATATGAGCCACAAAAGGAAGATCAGAGGGCAAAGCAGCATGTTTACTGAACACTGAGTACACATGGCAAACTAGCTGACAGGGAGGAAGAATCCTTCAAGGATTTGAGAGATTTGGCACAGAAGTAGGAAGCATGTTTCAAGTGCAAGGAGTCCTTTTCAACTGCATGGCACAAGGACACTCTCTTTGTTAGATTTCTGATTGGTACACAGACATCAGGTGGGATGGTACATGTGTCATCAAGAAAACTGAGTTTTTCAAATGTTTTTGTATTAAATGATTTCTCTACAAGTGTGCCAGT
Source organism: Acanthochromis polyacanthus (assembly GCF_021347895.1). Classification (NCBI taxonomy): domain Eukaryota; kingdom Metazoa; phylum Chordata; class Actinopteri; family Pomacentridae; genus Acanthochromis; species Acanthochromis polyacanthus. The sequence continues at coordinate 19,264,195 of NC_067123.1, forward strand.
CAAATCCACTGAGGACTTCAGTCTTTCTCTGATCTTGTTCCAGATTCACTTCTGCATTTGGAAAAAATCCACTTCTGTCAAGAAGAACATGAAAAGCAGACTGTCCTCTCTAGAGATTGAAAGCATTGGTTGTTTGCTGAAATTTTCAAGAACTTGTGTGTATGTTCGGCATCATGGCACAGCAGGAGGTGGTATGACGTCTTCATAGCGGAATGAAAATGAAGCACACGCAGGTGTTCATGGATGGTGCAAATTGCTTGACTTAGAAAACTGTGATTTTTAAGACATCGAAAGTCTTTTTTAACTAGGACACAAATTTCCCTTCAGTGACGCAGCAGAAAAGTTGGGCTGTTGTGCCGGTCGCTCCACTGTAGTATCACTACTCTGAAACTCCAGGGATTACATCAATACCATAGTACCTCCATACAACACAACAACAAAAGTAAGAGTCTCCGATGCTCATAGCTTTGTGAAGCTGCACTCATAGACTGAATATAACCTTATTCCCATTACCTAATTCAGTAAATGTGCTCGGTTATGACTGATTGACTGAGTCCTTGAAACATTGTATTGTGCTGCTAAAAGCATGTTGTTAATATTGAATTTAATTACTCTTACTATTCTGCCAATGTACACGGCGCATCAAAAGTTTGGACACAAGATCTCATTCAATGCTTTTTATTTGTATTATTTTCTAAATTGTAGATTAATACTGAAGATCAACAGTGGAGTTTTGTAAAAATCAGCGTATGTTTGTCTGTGCACGACATTATTCAAAAACGGACTAACAGATTTGGATAAAATTTTCAAAGAAGGTCAGGAATGACACAAGGACCAAGTAATTTGTTAAAGATTTCTGTATCATTGCAAGATAGCGGCACAGCGTCACTTGCTATGTCAACCTGCTGACGATTACATGATTGTGATCCGACAACAAATCGACAACTTTTCGGGACTTATCCATCTGAAATGATACAAGGATTAAATTGCGGGGGTGTTTCCGAGTTCCATCAATTCCCACCACCTGCTACATATTTAGGTCACGTGACTCAGTATCAGTACATAACACACACATGCATAACACGCCTGTGCTCAGTACAAGGTCATTTTTAAATAAAGATTTTATCTGTCGGAAATGATACAAAGAGTGAACAGCCTTGATGGAGTACTGCATTCTCTGAGTGCTTTCCTTGTTCCATAGGTATTCTTTTATAGTTTTGATGTCTTCAGTATTAACCTAAAACACATAAAATAAATTAAATGAAAACCACTGAATGAGAAGGAGTGTCCAAACTTTTGACTGGTAGTGTATTTTTAAAACCACCCCCTCATTCAGAGTTATTGTTTAAAAGCACAAATCTTCATGATTCAAACTTTACTATTATAAAACATTAATACCAGAGCAGCAGCAGCAGCAGCTCATTATTTTGTCAGAAAAATGCACACATCGTAAAATTGCAGTTTTTAAATCATTTCTGCAAGAGGCAAAAAACTTGCGGAATCTCTCTGCACTGCTCTGTCTTTTTACTGAAATAGTCCAACAAACAAAATGCTTCCGAGCTTTTACTCTGCTTTAGCAAAAAGTCAGTGGATGTGAATGGGTTAACTCAATCAATTCAATTTTGTCTTGCTGTGTCACTGCTGAACTGCAGCACTGGCTGCAGATGTTTCACAACAAAAGACTTCCACTGAAATGACAATGGATTTGGCCCAACACCCACAATTGCGCTACTTGCAATTCGTCAGTTGCCTTTGCTGCTTGTGACACATTTCTGGCAAGTGGCCGTTAAGGCTGTACGCATGCGGGGGTTCATTTGAGAAATGCAGATGGGTGAATAAGGACCTCTCATCACACCAGCAAATAGAAATACTATACTTGACACAATAAGGCTCAGTTGATTAGTTGAAATAAATAAAAAAAAACAGTGATATCTTATTTAACCTTATAGAGCGAGGTCAAAACAATACAATTTTATGGAGAGAAACCCCACTAATCCATACTGAACAGAAGTAGTGCGAAGGAAAAACTCCCTTTTAATACTAATACAACTCCAACAGAACCAGATTCAGAGGAGAAGTTAATATTGGGGAGAGAAAAGATGAAAGAAACAATAGACAATAACAACAATAGACAGTGAACAGGTTGGTGAGGCCAGTAAGCACACAACAGAGACACCTGCAGAGAGGTACAGGGAGGGAGAGAGGACAGAGAGGACAAAACACAAACTATGGGGAGAGAAGACACAAAGTTAATGACATGCAATTGTGGCATATAAATGCATAGAGGTCCAAAGAGAGGAGAGTAGAGGAGAGGAAGGTGCTCAGTGAATGATAGAAGGTCCCCCAGGAGCCTGGGCCTCTCGCAGCAGAACTGAAAGATAGTTCAGGGTCACCTGAGCCAGAAAGCCAGAACTTTCTTACCAGTAGAGAGGAGTTTGCTTGTAAATGCAATTAAAATTCTAGACGCACAGGTACTGTACACAAAAAATTAAACATAGTATTATATAGATTTCTTTTTGTCCAAATATTTTGCAGATTGGAATAGACCTGGGATCTAAAACAATGTGATTTGTCGCAGTGATAGACACTGCCATAGTCATAACAAAACTATTTAATAGAATGATTGATGGCAGGGGCGTCTCAATCAAGCTATTTTGTCTCCTTGATCCAATCAGATAGGAGTCATTTAATGTGTAGCATCTGCTGATCCAATACCATTTTCCTAGATAAAACACATTTTCAGTGTTGTGGATTAACTGTAGAACACGGTTGTACCACCAGAAAGACTGTTTACTACGGTATTAAACACAGGAGAAAGTTCTGTGTTGGCAAGCAGAGAGCATTTTGTGGGTTAAGCTAGCAATCGGCCACCATGACAAAGATTTCTGTGACACTTAATGGCCTCCCACCAGAGCTCATATCTTTCAGAGAAGACGTGATCAACCAACAAAGCATTTAATGAAACAAAGCTGCCTTTGCTGCCTGTATAAACTATCCATTGTCTAAAATTGCAACATGTGCACAGACCTAATAGCCACAGTGCTGAATTTGTTTTATTAATTCATTCATTACTGACTGACAATCCTATATTTATTAAGAAAATTATGCAACATTTGCATCCGTAGTGTCCTGCCACAGGTAGTGCATAAAACCATGAACCAAAGATTGAGCTTAGGTTCATGAAGTTGTCCTGAATTTAAAAAATGTCTCGATTGGCTTTGACCCTTTGAGGTCAGACCAGGACATCCTTACTTCATAGTTTCACTTAAGACTACTATGGAGGTCTATAATGAAGACGCAAAGTCCATTTGTATGACCAAATCCCAAGTGTGCTCCCTCTCTGGATAATTTCTAAACCTAGAACTAAAACCTCAGATGACCCTGTGTCCTCCACCACCACCACCTCAGCGACGCTGTCCTGCCTGAAGGGCTGAGGGAACCTTGAGTGAACCTTGATGGAGCCTAAACCTCAGCAGCTTCACACTGGTTGCCCTTCGTGTGCCTCCAAGTTTCACCTGCTTTCTTTGTTTGATGTGAATCAACGTGAGATTATTACTTATTTTATCCTTAATTGTGTGACAAATGCATTTATTTATTGCTTTTTTCTATCGTTATGCTAGCATTGAAATGTACCTCCACAACTTGGCTAAAGTGGCTAAATTCAAACTGAGCCTTTTTTCTGCTGCTCTTTAACAACAACAGGCTACTAAAATGATCAGTAATTATCAAAATGGATTGAAATTAAGCGTTTTATCTTTAGAAACCTTTCAGTTACATCGCCCAGCCATCAGACACCTGATATAATATGGCTGTCAGTCCTCTCAAGAACAGATGGATAAAAAGATGATACGTACTGAAATAATTCTGAATACATGAATAATAATATCTATCCAACATGCCTTATGTTTTAATTTCTTCATGTCTGTTGTTTGATGAGGATCCTAAAAGCCTACAAAGTACCATCCATACTGTTGTGGTAGAGCAGACCAATGTAAACCGTGGGACACATTTAGCTCTGAACATAGCTTCAAGAAGTGCCGCAAGTGTCAGTGAAGTGTACTGCGTGTTGGCATTTTCCCGACAAAAAGCCCTCCATGGTGGTTTTCACATCTGCCAATGAAAAGGGCCGACCTTCCGTCATCTGTGGATTTGTAGCAGTTCTGTAGATATACATGCTCTCAAAAGCTATTCAGCCAAAAATGCAAATGCCAAAACACTTGCAGTACTTTGCATGCTGTTCACTGGGACTTTTGGCCGGGTCTCTCCTGTCGACTAGCTCCCTCGTCTCTTTTATGAAAATGTGACATATTATGTGTGCCAGCAACAGAGGAGAGAGGGATCGGGGTGGCAGTGTAGAGGCTTGTGTAGGAGGAGATATTTTCCATCAGTGTTGTTGCAAATTTTACCCTTACACAGGAGAGACAGAAACCCTACACTGATTTAACATCCACTATTTGTTTCCACAGTCAAATGGCTGTTACCTAATTATAGCGGTATCAAAAGAAAACACAGAAAATCATTTTGAAAGCTGTCGAATGCTCTGTTTGTACTTACATATAAAATCAATGACATCAAAGGTCCCCAAAACTTTTTTTAAACTCAGAGAACTTTATATATTTAAAGCGGCTATATGCAGGGAGCAGATGGACTTTTTTGGCAGACTTTTCAGTTACAGTGTGTGGGATTAAGACGGACTGCATTAAATAACCTGAACCTCCTCAGGAAGAACAGCCAGCTCTGCCCTGTCTAATCTATTGCCACAGTGTTATCGGGCCACTGCAGGTTGTTAATGTGGACCCCCCCCCTCTAAGTAGTCAGGACGGGTGCCACCATGTGGAGTGTTAGATGGACCCTGAGCCTTCGGGCTGTGTCAGAAATCCACCAGCAGCTAGTTTGTTTCGGCCCCAGCATGATGGCAGTGCCGAGGCCAGTAAGTGGTGAAATCTGTCTGTGTCAGTCAGCTGGAAAATCTGTGGTGCTAATGAACGGGACATTAATGACCATCATAGACCAGGAAATACTTCAGAAATGGTCTTACACTTTCTCCTTTTGGAGTGTGTTTTTATCCTGAAATAGTTTAAGAATGCATGGGCATGCAAATGTTATTGCAATGCAAAACTGTAATCAAATATTATGTGAGATTAAAGGCCCATATTATGCACATTTATAGCTCATAATTACTCCGCCAAGGAACGCGGTGGTTTGTCTGCCTGTCTGTCAAGCAAATTAATACTGACTATTTAAATGTCACAAATAATACTAATACTAATATATATATTTTAAAAGCAAGTAAAGTGTGGTCAGAATGTGGTGCTACAGGCTACATGGCTGTAATACACAGAGGAGATGGAGTTGGAAACAAAAGCATTTGCTTGCCAACCACTAAAACTCCTTGAAGAAGAAAACTTTGGGAAGCTGAAAAATAAAAAAGTGAAGACTTCAAGAATAGTTTTCTACCAGAAAAGCTGTAATTATCATCTTTCATGTCAGCTGGCATTGGTTGTGTTTTATGCTGTCTGGAGACGAAGACAACAAAATAAGTGGAAACAGATGATCAGTCATGTGAGGTACATGTTTACAGCCTTCTAAAGTAATGTGGAAAAGGCAGTTTCCCATCACCCTTAGGCGCATCAGCTCAAAACCCTCCTAAGTGAGTGAAAAAACCTATTTGTGAAATCAGGAAAGCTACTTTTTTCCATTTAGCTTTTTCCACTAACTTTTTCTAACGGGTTACATCAAAATGGGAATAAAATACATCATGGAAACAGCCTATTTGTCTAGTAATTGTTTAGTAAATCAATAAAAAAATGACATTTTCGACATTTTGGTAATAATTTAAAGGATGCAAAAAAAAGATTTTTGATTGTCTTGGTCATCTTTGACAGATGACTGAGTATCTTTGGGTTTTGTTGGACAAAAGGAATAATATGAATAAGTCATTTAGGCTCTGACAAATTTCTTTTGGGAATTTCCCCTTCATTGATAGTTGGCGTGAAAAAAAGGGAGGACATATTTTATTGACCAAAAGATTGATTAATCAGGAAAATAACTGGCAGGTTAATCAATTCAAATGAAAAAATGTAAACTGTACTAGTTTGACATCAGATCAGTGAAATGGAGTAAAAGGTGCAGTATTTTCTTTTTATACACTACTGTTCAAAAGTTTGGGGTCACCTAGACAATTTCATGTTTTCAATGCCAACTCACACTTTTATTCATGTGCTAACATAGTTGCACAAGGGTTTTCTAATCCTCAATTAGCCTTTCAACACCATTAGCCAACACAACGTAGCATTAGAACACAGGAGTGATGATTGATGGAAATGTTCCTCTGTACTCCTATGTAGATATTCCATTAAAAATCAGCTGTTTCCAGCTAGAATAGTCATTTACCACATTAATGATGTCTAGACAGGGTTTTGGATTCATTTAATGTTATCTTCATTGAAAAAAAGGTTTTGATTCAAAAATAAGGACATTTCTAAGTGATCCCAAACATTTGAACAGTAGTGTACATTGTGTAATAAAAGTATAAAGCAGACGTTAGCTTTACAGTTTTTATTCAAATGCATTTAAATCAATAAAAATACAAGAAACCACAAAAGGCCACTTTGCTGATTTATAATCAAAGCTTTCACTTTAACAGCCACACTGGTTTTTATCTCCCAGAGCCTGTATTATAACCACTTTTACAATTTCACTGCTTTGAGTCTAAATCCCTTCAGCGTTCTGTTGCAGGGAGCAACCCCAGCATCTCTGCTTTTACCGTTAGTGAAAAGGTCGTTTTCATTTTTATTTTCACTTTCAATGAAGCCCTGCCTCCTTCTACCAATTATAGCTGATCCAACCTATGAGAGACTCTCCAGGTAGTTACTCAAACTCAAAACACTGACACATCAGAAATGGCCTTAAATAGACACAAAAAGTGATTGTGCTTAGAGTATTGTTTCCTCGCTGAAAATCCACAAAGTTAGCGCATAAGTACTTATTTTTTTGGCTAACACCCAATGAAACATGTGTAGTCAGCCATCCTTATGAAGGTGTTTGCTGCTTGGGAAAGTGCACCGCTAAAAGACCACCTTTGTTAATGAGTGTGATGACTGAGGGCTACAATGTGTCCAATTAGGAGCTGAACTTTAAACCACTGAATTTATTTTTAGAACATAACCTAGGAACATTTTCTTTTCTTTTTTACTCTCTGGAGCATACTAAAACAATCAGCGTAATAGATTTGCATCGGTCTTTGTAAATTGTGACAGCTTTTAATGAAACTATGTTCAGCCAGAACGCTACACTGAGTTAGAGGAATTAGCTTTTCCTCTACAATCAGATGCATTTTCAATTACCACTTACTCATGATTAGTTGCATAAACACAAGTTCAGATTAAATTAGATTAGAAGTAATTGTGGTTATACAACAGTGCAATATAACAAAAGTTGAAAGCATTGCCTGATTAAAAAAACAAAAAACAAAACACTATCTATCAAAGCTTAATAAATGTGAAGTGCAATGCTTAAAATGCTAGGTGTGGCAGCAGGAAAGTCTTTCAATTGATTACACATAAAAACATAAGTTGTTCCAAGTATTTATCTGTTATTGAAATGACTTTACTCATTATCTTCATTATAAGCACAAGTATTTAAGTTAGCAAATTAAAAACAACAAGGTTACTCCGATATTACACAGACAGGGAAGGAGACTTGAATTTAATGAAGTTACCTCAACTTGACCTTAGTTTAAAATTAACAGTTGCAAAAATGTGTGTTTGAATTACATGCAATACGAATGTCGTGCAATTACCAACATTATGTCAGCCCAACTCACCAAAATAATGTTTACGACTTAAAAAGGTTTATCTAAATGACTGAATTAGATTTTTATCATCTTGCAACCATACGTTGCATTAAGTGGTACAAATATGTCACTTTAACTACTTTTTTAAAATTTAGCATTCATAGAACTAGGTTAGTCCCACTGACATCGGAGATCTCCTTTACAAGACAGAATTGGCCAAAAGGGGAACAGCACAGTCATATTAAAAACAATAAACATCAGATAAAATAAACAACATTAATACTTGCTCACATATAACATCAGCACACAGATAAGGTAGACTGTAATGATTTCCCCAAAGCTGCTTTAAACTCATTCAGTGTAACAAAGGCTTGAAGTTTAAGTTGACTGTAATTTATTCCAAGCATTAGGTGTCGAAAGCACAAAGGCTTTCTTGTCCAGTTCAGATCGTACTTTGGGAGCAAAAAATTGCAGCGTATCCATAGATTGGAGATTGTGACTTCCATATTTCCTTGTTAAAAGACAAGACAAATAGGAAGGAACAATACCCAGAATGGTTCTGTAAATAAACACGTGCCAATGACTGTGGCGTCAGGAACTTAAAGATGTCCACTTAACTTTGGAATCGAGCACACAATGCTAGAAAGGGGACCGCATGTGATAATGAATCTCAGAGCCCCATGGTACACACTATCCAGCAAAAGACAATTAGTGAAGCCTTCATATACGACACATTTTTTTCCCCACATTTTTTAGTTGTTTTTTTTACATTATTCTGAATGTGCTCCTTAAAAGAAAAATAGTTATCAATTAAAGTAGATACCAACTCAATATGTTAATTATTCCTTGTTAAATTTTTGCAGACAGTGCCGATCTTGCAGTTTTTCAAGTAGCTTCACTCTTTTTACAGTGTACATGACAAGATATTCATATAAAACCAGCTTTAATCCAGGCTCAGGGGTAACTGTATATCATCAACACAGATATCTAGCATTGTGCCTCCTGCAAGTACCAAAGAAAGTAATGTTTTCCAAAAAGTCATTCATTCGCGGATTAAGGCGGAGCTGTGAAAACAGCTGTCTGTAGCCTGCATTATGCTTCTGCAAAATCTTTTTCGAGGTATTTTTCTAAAAATCCCATCTAAAAAGGTGTCAGATTCTATGAAGTGACTCAGGCATATCCTCAATCACCATGAGGCTGAGCTGGAGGCCTTCTGACAGCAGACTGTAACAAGTCATTCACTGGCTTGTCTTAAAGCACAAGATACCAAACACTGTCAATCCTCTCATCAAGGCTAAATTCTGTAACTTTGGTTTGTCAAGGTGAAAGAGGCAGGAAGCTCACAAAGAGCGATATGAAAGCAAATGAGCGATAACAGGACGATGCCTTAAGGTGGCCCCTGGAATTATACTGACTGCAGCCTCTTGGCAAGATAGTCTGTAATCCAGGACACCGCAGGGGCATCCACCTGCATCGCCCACAGCTTATCCCCCTACATGGCAGCTTTTTGCTTTTAAAGGCACAGGGCAAGAAAGAAAGGATCCATGCAATGCTATCACAGTCATCTAAATGGGAGGAAAAACTGTGGAGCGGCTCGCCGTTGGCATCATCTACCAGGGGAACAGACTGGAAGGAGAACTGAGAGGCCTGCACAGAGTCCTGGGGGGTGGAGGTGGGGGTTGGATGGTCCAGAAGAAACTACTGCTGTACAGTCACTGAGTGAATTTATATGCACTCAACTAATCAATGTTAACCTGATAAAGAGTCTGACTGGAATATTATCATTTTAATGACTTTATCTGATTAGCTTAATTACTCCGCCAAGGAACAGCAAGGAACGGAGTTATGTGATGATTTGCGCACTTCTCTCTGTCTGTCTGTCTGTTAGCAACATTACCCACAATTGCGATCCTACAATAAATCAACCGCTGTGGACTTCCCAGGACTTATCCGTCAAAAATGATACAAGGAACTATTGATTAAATTGTGGGGATGTTTCAGAGTTCCATCAGTTCCCACCACCCGCTACATATTTAGGTCACACGATTTGGTCTCCGTACATAATGTATGCATGCATAACACACTCCTGTGCTTAGTGCAAGGTCCTTCAGTTTGTGGGTCCATCTATATTAAATGGACATATTCTATGTTGCCGTGACTTCTGCCACAATGTTTTTAAAGATTTCATCTGTTGAAAATGATACAATGACTGAGAAGCCTTGAGTACTGCGCTCTGAGTGCTTCTCTTGTTAGAATAGGCATTCTTCTCCAGCCACTGTGAAATACAAAAACACAGCGACATTTGTTTCTGTTCATTATAATGTGATTTTTTCTTTACTGTTACATAAAAGTGCAGCACAAATACAAAGACAAGAAACAAAAACACAGATGTGCAAGTCCTGGGAAAGTTTAATGTTTCCATCCTCCCAGGCCTCTGGATCGATATCACAGACCTACTGGAAAACTGAGTCAATGGATTAGAAACTGATTGATCACACGGATCCCCACTAACCCGATGCTGTGTTTAAAGGTACTTAAGCACTCAATGCAACTAAATGGAAATGTCTGATAGCTCTGTTTGCAGAGCAGTCTGTCTACATCAATCTGTTGTGTTTCCAGTACAGGTTCATTTGTTTCTTGTTTTTTTTTTTTCAGTAAACTTTTACAACAGCAATCAGTGAAAAAATTTACTGAGTATGGTGCCCTCTGTATTTCATATCAGGCAGTTTATTAACAGTAATCTCAGGATTGGATTTCAATTATGGCAGCATGATGTGCAATTTCTGAGTTGACACTGTGATGTGCAGTAGTAAGTAAGGCCACATAACTCAAAAAAACAACAAAGCCTTTTTGCTGCTTGATACAAATAAAACTCATACAGTTCTCATTTTCGATAACTAATCTACAACACGATTTTGATAGAACATTATTTACTCTGGTTTATGTTGTTTTTGCAGTGAAATAAGCAGAGAAACACTGAAAAGAAAGATTTGGTTGGAAAAGGATACACAACATCACTTGTATGAAAATATCTCAGCAACAGAAATGATGCTGCTGATCAAAAACAGGTACTCTGTCTGCTGCGTCTTGGAACTGTTGCCACCACACGAGGCAACAAATTGTGTGACCATTTCAATCAGCACAACAAAGCTCGGTATGATGAGAGTAAAGCCAGGTAGGAAAGCCATCCAAAGAATAACAACTACTTTGGACGCCTTGGCCAGCATTACACAGTAAGAAAAAGGTTCCTAAGAGCAGACAGAAATCACAGATGTGATAAGTTTTCACTTTGCAAAGACATCATGCAAATGAACACAGTTACAAAAGAGGGTTTTAAAAAGATGCTTGTTAAAATCACTCTTCATGGTGAAGCGGTGTAACGGCTATTTTTCTCAGGGTGCGACAAAGAATTTTATGAAAGATGCAAGGCACAAGTTGAAGCAAAACAGTTACAGTGGAATATCATGAAGATGCAACTATCAGGTAGATATGTGAACCTACATATAATGATAACACCCCCCCGGAATACATATACGTGTATTAGAGTTGGGCAATGATTAAAATTTGTAATTTCAATTGATCTCATGACTTTCTGCGATTAATCGTGATTAATCACATTGTTATGGTTAAAATTATAGAATGAATTTAAAAGTAGTGTATTCTGCCCTTATATTTTCGAAAGTACTGCTGTATCCACAAAAATACAGCAACATTTGGTTTGCAAACACTTCTACCAAATAAAGTGCTCGTTAACAGCAGTATTCCCTTTACACAGCAGCAGTTTAAACATTTTTTGTACATCTCAACTTTATCCGGTTTGTTATAGAAAAACCAGTTATCGTCAAAGTCCAGAGCCATGATCATAACATTATAACAGGAACCTTCCCAGTAACAGCAAGTTAACATTTATACATCTGTATTCTTCTTTTTTCTCTGAACAGGTACCAGCAGAAACACTTTTCTTTATTCAGGGAGCAGCATAAACAGTCTATGGTCAGTAGCAGCTGTCAGTGTTAGAGTGAGGTGAAGTGGTCGAACACAAAAGAGTACACACCTGGGACTGATTTTGCAGAAGACTTTTTAGTCTGTGAAGTCCATGTTTGTAATTTTTTTGGTGGTCTTTTTTTGGCTTTTATATATATAGGACAGTGGAGAGTGACAGGAAAATGAAGGAAAAGAGCAAATGGCCGTGGGTAGAACTCGAACCCATGACTGCTGTGTTGGGAACTGCAACCCCTGTGTATGGGTCGCCTGCTAGTCATGCAGGTTTAGGCTCAGATGAATCGTCATTTGTTGCGATCCTAAGAAATTTCCTCAAACCGACATCTTCCACAAAACTAATCGGAATGCAGCCTATAGCTAACTACTTGTCTGTGGCATTTGTTAACTATTTTATAGCTATCTATATAGCTTATATATATACCGGGCTTTGCAAAAGTTCTGTTGCACGGTTTCATGATCTTTAGAGACGTTTACATATCGGAGTGAAAAATTCCATTAAATAAACTGAAAGTTCTACCTTATAGGCAGGTGTCCTTAATACAATTTTTTTCTCCGGTGAAGTTGTATCAAGATGGAAGTCAAAAGAGTTGAGATATCTGCTCTCCTTCATGCTGGCCACAACAAGTCTGACAGAGCCAAGCAGCTGAACATCAGCCGGATGACCAGGCCCGGACTGGCAATCGGGAGAGGCGGGACTTTTCCCGGTGGCCTGCCTCCTTATTGGCCTGCCTGGACAGGCCAGACATGGACTGGCAGGCCAATGAAAAAAAGTTGATCGGCTTTTTGGCAGACAGGCCAGAGACAGCAGCGCTAGAAGCCTTACAGAGTACATGCCCACCCTCCTGTCACTCACACAAAGCAAGTGCTCTGAGCTCTAAATCAGAAGGATAGGGATTGGTCAAAGTGACATTTTTTTTTAGAAGAAACGTGCCATGATTGGTTAGTTGCTTTATGGCCCGCCCCTTCATAGCGAGAACAAACTGCAGAGCGGTGATATGAGAGTGAGGCCAGAGAGTGGAAGGAGTGGAGATTATGGAGCACTCTTACTTCAAGTAAGTTTACAAACGGTCGGTTCTTCTCACAAATGCATCATCAGACTTCAAAGGCCAAAATATAATAAAAAATGTCTGGCCCAAATAAGCTCCACAGGTGTCAGGTGGGTTGCAGGAAGCCTGAAAACGTTTGAGACCCCCTCTTCAGGTAGGATAGGCAGTTGACTTACAATTTTCAGTTATAAAATGAACATTGGTGTTTGCATATACTATTAGCTATGACCAGCTGACATCTAAATGATTTGCTGACAAAATAATATATATATTTTTAATTCCACATGTTATATAAATAATAGCAAAAGGAAAACATTGGAAAAATTGGTGAGGGTAGTGAAGAGATTACAGAAGAGAAAAGTACTGGACTGTATGGAGCTGTCGTTATGGTTGTGTTTAACAGACTTACTGTCTGTTTAGTAGTGTTGCAATTGCTATAACATAACTGTAAAAGGCATATTTTTGGAAGGAAAAAAAACAAAATTTTGGTGCATTATCCCACGTGACACAACCCTTGCAGTGGCGGAAGTGGCCTGACTGATTGGAGAGGCTCAAGAATGGTGAAGATCTTTCAGTGATCTTTCAAGAATGGTGAAGACCTGAAAGATCTTCACCATTCTTTAGCCTCTCCGCAACTCTGTGGACAGTCATCCGGCTGATGTTCAGCACAAAGGGGAGCAGATATCTCAACTCTTTTGACTTCCATCTTGATACAACTTCACCGGAGAAAAAAATGGTATTAAGGACACCTGCCTATAAGGTAGAACTTTCAGTTTATTTAATGGAATTTTTCACTCCGACATGTAAACGTCTCTAAAGATCATGAAACCGAGTGTAACAGAACTTTTGCAAAGCCTGGTGTATATATATATATATATATATATATATATATATATACATATATATATATAGCGCTTGAGTGTTATTGGTCTAAGTAATTCTTCTAATGTAATTAAAAATATCTTACAAAAAAAATGTACAATGATAATAATTCCACTCAAAATTGAGCAAATCCGAAAGCAGGATCACCCAACATCTAAAATTTTCTTCATGTAACAGGAGCTGCTTTTACACTCGGAGCAACTCTACAAAGATGCTAAGAACACGTTATCAACTAATGATGAAGAATGACCATCAAGTGCTACAAAGCAATTTGCCAGCGAGCCACTTGTCCACAGCCTCTGTGGAGTGGATTGCTGCCTACACATTTCTCCTTTCACCTAAATTTCTTGAATCCCCCTACTTAGCTCAGAGGAAGTACTTTGCATAAAATGTCAAACCAAGAGTCAAATAAATGTATTTCACTCCGAAGGACAAGGGAATGTGCAAACAGAACAGTTTTTATGGCTGAGCTATGGGGACTGCAAGTGGATGTTGCAGGATACATTTCCACCCATTTGATTTCTCCAGAGCTCTTTTTTTGGCAGGCACGTGTCTCATAAAATAGTGGATCAGGACAGGATGATACCTTAAAGTGCAGACCTCTTAAATGCTGAATGTGCTCAAGACTAGTACGCTTTTTGACATTTCTGTGCTACGCACTCCCTTTATTCATTACTGAAAGATCCCATTGCTAAGACTAACAAAATTATTCATGATGAACAGCCCTTTCATTCATGGGACTTTCTTTTGACCTCCTTTTCATAAATGTCCTGGATTTTCTTTACTTTTAAACTTTGAACTCTCTGACAGCGGCAGCACTTCATGACTGCGCAGTGCATTTACACTCAAAGAAAACTCCCAAATTGTTTTCTCCCTCTTACAATCCTTGCATCAAAATCCTCCTCCCAGCTGTCAGCCTCTTCTGTATTGTGTGCTGATTGAAGCTGACAAAGCAGATGGCATCGAGAATTCTGTAATATAATGAATCATATGAATATTAAAAACTGTGTTAGTAGTGCTGAGGCACTTGACACTCTGACTGGCTTGAAAAATCCATCAATCAGAACCAAATAACTTCCATAAACAGGCACATTTCAAATCACCGCTCTCCAAATATGAAAACTCATATAAACTCCAATCAACAAACAAGCAAACAAGCAAGCAGAGATGTATAAATTACTGGTGTTTTAATTTATCATCACTATAATACTGCTTTTCAACTATATCTTATCAAAAAGGCAAATGAGCACATTTCCAGTGTATTAGCTCTGCTCTAATCCCTCTGGATAATTACCTCCTTGTGTACCAGATTCTGTGGATGTGCAGTCCTCATCAAACACCTTGGATCAGCTGTAATTTAGCAGCAGAGAAAACGCTGTGAGGAACATCCAGCATGTGGTCTACCTTTGCTAACCACGCTCAATAGATGTGCAATGAATAAAAGGCATCCTCTGAACTTGGACACCAACGATGTCTGGTACATTTTTCATGGCATTATTAGGAAAAACGTACCACTTACACAGCTTCATTATGCTTTTCCTTGAGCTGCAGAGATCTCCTGTGAATACTGCGTGAATTTGCTGTGCATCAGACAATGGAGTGTAATATTTCTTGGTAGGATATGCTAAAAGTTAAAAAAAAAGATATAATTATACTGAAAATAGAGTTAAAACATCCATCCATTATCTACACACCGCCTAATGCTCATCAGGGTCATACAGAGGGGCTGGAGTCTGTCCCAGCTGACTTAGAGTGAAGACAGGGGACACCCTAGACAGGTCACCAGTCTGTCACAGGGCTACATATAGAGACAATCAAGCACACTCACATTCACACCTGCAGGCAATTTAGAGTTACTAATTAACCTGAGCATGTTTTTGGACTGTGGGAGGAAGACGGAGCACCTGGAGAAAACCCACACATGCACAAGGTGAACATGCAAACTCCATGCAGAAAGATCCCAGGAAGGCCGGGGATCTTCTAGTGCTAACCAACAATCCACTGTGCAGGCCTTCAGTTAAAATGTGTGTGAAATACAAAATGACGAATATTCCAGTACTGACTGATGTTTTGATGGTATTGTGTGTGTCTGTGGAGGACACACGCACACAGCTGGAAGGTCCTCTGTAGGGTGTGATCTAGGGGTGCAATATGAAAACCTGATGTCAAGACCTGACCAGTAGATTTAGAAAAGTATAATGGTGTCAGAACTGTCTATCAAAAATATGCCCGACAGACGTGAAAGAAATTACCAACTCTCACAGCATGAAAAGCGATGCACAGCTCAGTATCTTCAGTACTGTATTTCTTGTGGCGGTAATCACTGCTAAGAACTGCTTCTGGATTTTTTGTAGACAATCAATCCTGTTGCCTCTGAATGCTGACTGATATTAACGGTAATATTCAGGGTTTCAAAATAAGAATATGTTACACTATTAGACTACACTTATACTAAATAGAATAACAGCGTGCTGACATTCTCACAATAGCAGTGCTAACTAGAAAATCCCTCAGAGAGTACAGTAATCCACCAAGGCTGTTCATTCCCCCTATATAGAATTGTCAGAAAAGCAGCATTTTATTTTAAAAGTAATGCACCTTTTTTTATTATTAGTAATTGATGATCAGAAATCACAGTGACATAGTATGTGGACATTTAATGTACATTAGATGTACCCACAAACAAAATGACCTTGCGCTGAGCACAGGCGTGTGTTATGCATGTTCACTTTATGTACAGATACTGAATCGTGTGACCTAAACATGTAGTGGCCGGTGGAAACTCCCCCAAAATTTAATTTTCCGATTTGTAGTGGGATCACAGCAGGCAGCTGATGTAGTGTTCACTTGTAGTCATACTCAGAGTGATGCTGTGCTGCTATCTCACAATGATACAGAAATCTTTAACAAATCTGTGGATCAACACTATAAGCCACATCACTGTTCAGATTTAATGGGGTGGTCCTTCTGTCATTTCATCCAAATCCGTTTTTGAGTAATGTTGCAAACACACAAACAGACGGACATAAGTACGCCAATCATCACAGAACTTCGCTGCATTCCTTGACAGAGTAACAAAAGTTCACCATTTGAGTACATCAGAGATCCACACCATGAAGCAGGCTCAACATCGTCAGGCTAACTTTGCATTATTTGGCTCACAAAAGCCAAATTCCGAGATAATGGAATCAGGACAGTGGTCAATAACTGTCTTTGCTGACCAGGTTTCCTTCATCAGGCCCTGTGAAGTCTGACAGACTGGGTATCTGCTATAGTGGCAGGATAATTATATTAAATATACGGGGGCACTTGATGCATCATTTGACTCCTCTTCTGTCAAGAGGAACAGGTTTTTGAAATTGAGAGCTGAGAAGAATATGAAAAATTTATCCCAGCAAACTGCTCTGTTGCTGTATATAAGGACAACACACAAAATATTGACAGATATTGAAATGTGGTTGCATCACGCGCATAAGAAGAAACTTCCCAGATATTCTTCTCTCTGAACACAGTGCAAGATTTAAAAATAATGCTGCACCACAAACCACAGGATATTATGATTATTATTAGGACGATGGTGCCAGAAGGAGCAGTCAGGGGCAGAGAACACCTCATGTGATCCCTTAGGGAAGCAGATGGAAACTAAATGGAGACTGTGGTGCAACAGCCTGCTATAATGCTAATACCTTATCAATTAGAAGAAGAAAGCAGAAGGCTACATGAGTCTGTGTAGGAAAATGGCTAGAAGATGTGGTCAGCATGGTTTGTTTATTCATCAGTGATAACTGGAGGTTTTATCAGTTCGAACATCTGTAGCTAACGTTGACCTCACAGGCTAAAATGTATAGCGTTGCTTCGCAACCATGTCCATTGCTCCGGGTGCTAGTGTGATAATCAGAAATAACCCGATGAATATCCAACATATTTGATATTATCATGGCAACCATGATGACTCTGTGAGCAGGAGGAAGTTTCAGACTGGATCTGTAAACTCCTCACACTAGCAAATATCCCTGGACCAGCATCAGTTCAAACCAAGCTCCCAGACCAGATATCTGCTCTGATTGCTAGAAGGGGTGAAATGGCTAAATTGGCATGAAAGTCCTGTTTTGTGAGCCTGGCCTAAGGCAAAAGAGAAAGGCTGGTAGAAAATAGTCAGTGGTGCAAGTTAAGGCATTTATTTTATCAGTCAGTGATTCTAAATGTCGCTGCTTAATTTGAACGTGACAGCTATACATTAGAGCGCTTAAATATTTAGCTTAGTACATTTAAACATGTTGCTGAAAAAGTGCATTTAGGTGTGACAATAATGAAGTTTGGTAATCACGTTTTTGGACGTAGTAGAGTAAAACTGATGTCATTGATAGGTTGTCCTCTGTAATAAATACTGTGTTCCATTAGTTGCAATACCAGCAGTATAAGCGAGATTACTAACATTCTGCTCAACAGGTTTAAAGATAAAACCTCAGTTGTGAATCTTTGTCACTTATACTGTACATCATCAGTTAAAGAACTGGCGAAAGGTTAATGCTGCTTCTGTGGTGCTTCTTACATTCAGTTCAATCAGAAACTCTGAACAGGAGCAGGTTAGCTGTGTAGAATTAGAACCATTGTGATCTAGCAGGTTAAACTCCCTTTGTGATACTGGAAACTGACTTCAGGCTCAACGTGCCTGACTGACCCATTATTTTAGTTTGGAAGCGCTGCCTTCTGGTTAGCATGGTGATGTTTGCTAAATGGAAAATACAGCCGAGCCTGAAAGAAATTTGTTGGCAATAAAACAAAGTACTGCATCTGGGGATGTTGCCGAAATATACAAGGTACGGCAAATAAATGAATGTTGAGTTATTTTGGCCTGGAAGCTGTGACCCACTACCAGACTTACATTGCAACTCTTGCACAACACTGGTACTAATACACTCCCATCCAAATGTTTTTAGTCACCCAGACAATTTCATTTATTTTCATGAAAAGTCACACTTTTATTCTTGTGCCAACATAATTGCACAAGGGTTTCCTAATAATCAATGAGCCTTTCAACACCATTAGCTAACACAATGTAGCTTTAGAACACAGGAGTGATGGTTGCTGGAAATGTTCCTCTGTACCTTGGATATTCCATTACAAATCAGCCATTTCCAGTTAGAATGGTCATTTACCACATTAACAATGTCTAGACTGTATTTCTGATTCATTTAATGTTATCTTCATAGAAAAAAATGCTTTTCTTTCGAAAATAAGGACATTTTTAAGTGACCCCAAACTTTTGAACAGTAGTGATCACTACTGTTCAAAAGATATTCAAATATCTACAATAAGCTGATACCAGCTAATATACAGTGGGTACAATAAGTATTTGAGCACCCTGCGATTTTGCAAGTTCTCCCACTTAGAAATCATGGAGGGGTCTGAAATTTTTATCGTAGGTACATCTCCGCTGTGAAAGACATAATCTGAAAAAAAAAATCCAGAAATCACAGTGTATGATTTTTTTTAACAATTTATTTGTATGATACTGCTGCAAATAAGTATTTGAACACCTGAGAAAATCAATGTTAATATTTGGTACGGTAGCCTTTGCTTGCAATCACAGAGGTCAAACGTTCCCTGTAATCTTTCACCAGGTTTGCACACACTGCAGCAGGGATTTTGCCCCACTCCTCCACACAGATCTTCTCTAGATCAGTCAGCTTGCTGAGAAACACAGAGTTTGAGCTCCCTCCAAAGATTTTCTATTGGGTTTAGGTCTGGCAACTGGCTAGGCCACTCCAGAACCTTGATATGCTTCTTACGAAGCCACTCCTTGGTTATCCTGGCTGTGTGCTGAGGGTCATTGTCATGTTGGAAGACCCAGCCACGACCCATCTTCAATTCTCTAATTGAGGGAAGGAGGTTGTTCCCCAAAATCTGGCAATACATGGACCCGGTCATCCTCTCCTTAATTCAGTGCAGTCTTCCAGTCCCATGTGCAGAAAAACACCCCCAAAGCATGATGCTACCACCCCCATGCTTCACAGTAGGGATGTTGTTCTTGGGATGGTACTCATCATTCTTCTTCCTCCAAACACGACGAGTGGAATTAAGACCAAAAAGTTCCATTTTGGTCTCATCTGACCACATGACTTTCTCCCATGACTCCTCTGGATCATTCAAATGGTCATTGGCAAACTTAGGAAGGGTCTGGACATGTGCTGGTTTAAGCAGGGGAACCTTCCGTGCCATGCATGATTTTAAACTATGACGTCTTTATGTATTACCAGTAACCTTGGAAACGGTGGTCCCAGCTCTTTTCAGGTCATTGACCAGCTCCTCCTGTGTAGTTCTTGGCTGATTCCTCACCTTTCTTAGGATCATTGAGACCCCACAAGGTGAGATCTTGCATGGAGGCCCAGTCCGAGGGAGACTGACAATCATGTTTAGCCTCTTCCATTTTCTAATAATTGCTCCAACAGTGGATCTTTTTTCACCAAGCTTCTTGGCAATTGGCCCGTAACCCTTTCCAGCCTTGTGGAGGTCTGCAATTCTGTCTCTGATGTCTTTGGACAGTTCTTTGGTCTTGGCCATGCTAGTAGTTGGAGTCTTACTGATTGTATGGGGTGGACAGGTGTTTTTAAGCAGCTAACAACCTCAAACAGGTGCTTCTAATTTAGGAGGATAAGGGAAGTGGAGGTGGACTTTTTAAAGCCGACTAACAGGTCTTTGAGGCTCACAATTCCAGCTAATAGACAGGTGTTCAAATACTTATTTGCAGCAGTATCATACAAATAAATTGTTTTTAGATTATGTCTTTCACAGTGGACATGCACCTACGATGAAAATTTCAGACCCCTCCATGATTTCTAAGTGGGAGAACTTGCAAAATCGCAGGGTGTTCAAATACTTATTGTATCCACTGTATGAATTTAGCCAGTCATCGATCTGGCTCTATTCAAGATACGATAAAAAGAATGGAGGATGGGTTAAAGGTTTATAGATTCAGTGACACACCTCGAGACATCTGACAGACTGTAGCTACACCCATATTGTCTGGATAAGGATATTCAAACTAAGCTTTGTGCTTAAAGTTTGTGCCTCCTCTGTTATGCTAACCACATCTATGTTCAGCAGAATAACTCTCAGCTGAACACTTGGGTTGGGGGCTTATTTATTTTACCTCCTGCATCCTGTCCTCCAGATACATGTCGAGCACCAAGTGGGAGGCCGACTTTGTTTAGATTTCGATTCGTCACTCTTTGCCATACCTGCAGGGGGTGCTGTTTTACATAGATCTTACATAATCTACCTTTGAGCTGCAAAGGAGAATTTCTGGGGGATTTCTTTCAGCCACAAAATATCAGCTCGAACTGCAAGTCCTATCCTCCGGAGAAGTCAGTTTTAATATTTAGCAGGAAATGTTTTTCATTTTCTGTCAGCAATCTCTGTTTGGCATGCTGTACCTTCCTGGAGCTCATACATTCAGTGTACTCTAAATAGGTATGGTGCTTTTAGGGCGCTTCAAAGGCGCGTGGTTTTTTTTTTTTTTGATGGGGATATGAAGGTTCCAACAGGAACCCTCTGAGGCTGCTCTCCAGGTGTTTGAAGAATAGTTCACCTCTCTGCTTACCTTTCCACTCACATTAACTTTTAATACACCTCCAAAAGGCTTCGGAACTACTTTTAAAACCTATAGTCTACAGTTTGTTTGTTTGTTTGGGCTGTCAGGGCAAAACAGCCCCCGGTTTCACACTGACAAATGAAATGTACGACAGCCTTGTATAAAATGTGCAGCTCCTCTGTGCTTTAGGATCTTGTCAGGGATTCTGTTCTCCTAAATATTAACCAAGCTGACTCATACTAAGGCTTAACACAGTGAATCAGTCAGAAAAGTGGGCCCAACTGGGTCTGCAGGTAAAACATGAGTTACGTTTACAGTGTATCCCTGCCACCAACATGTAGCTTCCATTTATGCATCCACTGATCAAACCCCTCTAATGCGCAACCATGCACCAGCACCAATGATCAATATGTAGTCAGAGGTTCCAGCAGTCCTTTGACAGGCTTTGATCATTGTACAATATTTGTGATCATGCCCGGTGTGTGCGTAAACAGCAGTGTGTCTCTGTGTTGTTAACACTGGTGGCCAGTGGAAAGAGGAATATTCGATAGACTTTGATGGATGTAAACACTCATCATTAGTTACACAGACTGTAGCAACAAACAACTGCAGAAGCAATTTATTTTTGACCATGTAAATTAAACCATTAGTATCACTTGTTTTTAGTCTCTGGATTGAACTCCATCTGAAATCAAAGCTGAATAGCTTGAATCTTGATTATGATTGTGTTTCTTGTTCTCCCCTCAACATGCATCCTGTCTGTTGATTAGACTGATTAACAGTACTTGATATGTACACTTTAATTAAGCCACACTGCATTCTGAAAATGAAACAGGTCAAACCGGCTTATGAAGCGCAGGACTTCTGTGCTGAAACTCCAGTTTGATTGGCTGTCACAGTGTCACCAATCAAATGTAAATTTCAAATGTTAAATAAACTATTTCCAAAAAATCTAAGAGAGAAAGAGTGAAATGTTTTGTGCAAATAAGAATATGGACTCATTTATTGGCTGAAAGAAGTAAACAGTCTGGTCTGTCTGTTTTGAAGCAAACACCAGACAGCTATTTGGGATTCAAAACACATTTAATCTGTAAGTGTCAGCTTGTCATTATGCGACCAGTAAAGGTTGTTTATAATGAGAGATTCTAACTAAATGAAATAATCGGTGTCACACTCTTAGAAAATCCGTATTTTTTTTGCCTTTTAGTAATGATAATGGCATGGCTCAAGAGAAATATCTCAACAAGACACACTGCCATGAAGCTTTGTCTAGCTCCACTATGAGGTTGAGTTTTAACCCCTTTAAAAAAATCATCTCTGTGCAATAAACTTATATATTTCCAAGGTTTTTTTGTTTGACCAAGAAGCTATTCCCTGCCTGTGTTAATATGATATGCATGCAGCTCTACACCGTTGCCTCCTCCACCATCTGTAGTTGTAGTATGACCT
The DNA here is from genome assembly GCF_021347895.1 of Acanthochromis polyacanthus. Classification (NCBI taxonomy): domain Eukaryota; kingdom Metazoa; phylum Chordata; class Actinopteri; family Pomacentridae; genus Acanthochromis; species Acanthochromis polyacanthus. The sequence goes on from NC_067123.1 coordinate 19,286,963, forward strand.
CCTCGCTCCACTCACTGCTGCTCAGCACACCAGCTCACTTACAGCTCTGTTCACACACTGTAAAATTACTCTGCTTTCCAGAAGAGCAAAATGTAATATTGAAGTAATTCTGCCATATTGTTAGAACCAATAATGACAACAGAAAACCCCACCTTGCAAGCAGACAATACTGGCAAAAACATTCTGATTGTGAACCTGTTAGTCACTGACTTTAGCATTTGGCACCAAGACCAGCGTTCTTATGCACATTGAGTCATTGAGTCAGTGTAGTTGTATTATCTGTGTTTTGATTGTAGAGATAAAATGACATTCTCCTCAGCAAAAACGAATCAATACCAGCAATTTAATTCATTAAACATGGGGTTTTTAGTAATCAGGGGAACAATGTGAGTGCAGAAGGTAATGACAGATATGCACCTACAGGCTTTTATTTGTCTATTTTATTCATGCAAGTTAAACATGTAACCCCTTTTGAGAGATCTACTCTACTTACGTAGTAATAAAATACACTAGAATAGCTTTCTGTGAGCTTCGTAGATCCTGTGCATGTCGACGCAGGCCTGATTCCATCAATGTCGATGGATTAATTGTCACAGTTATTACTATAAATCGTAGAATGGTAACTCACCCTGAGGTCATGTTTAAATGGAAAAACATCTTTCATGAGAGAGAGGTGAGAATATGTGCACTGCACAGTCAGGAAACGCTCCACTATGGCTGGTAATAATGATTTTTTCCCACTTTCATCACATTCACTCTGGTGGATAACTACAAAATATGAAATCTCCACAAAGTCTTTTGATGCACTCAGGAGGCAATGAAGGCAATAAAATAAGTTAATTCAAAATTGTAGATAGCAAAGGGAAATCATCAGAGGTGGATACAGGAGATCAGTAGCCACTGCAGATAAGGGAAAAAACTCAATAATGGTGGCATTATCCTTTAAGCTGATTACTAGCCCCTGTGAGATGGATTGACCTAATCTGACAAAGAGATTGTGTGTGTTTACTTGGATGATGAGAAAGTTATACGTGTGAGTCACATCCTTGGATCCAACAGTGAAAGAAACTTCTTTCTCAGGGCTCAGGTCATTTGATTTGCTGGAGGTGAGGATGTCTCCGTTTCATTTCCTTCGCCCCGCTTTCTACAACTCAGCTTTGATAGCAAACACAGAAGAGTTTAGCTGTTTGATCAGTGAAAATGGGAACCACACAGCTTGAAAGTCACAAGGTTTTAGTTTGCGCTTCCAATTGTAAGAAATAAGATGAAGCCTGTCTTGTTGTGAAGCTCAGTGGGTGAGTCCAGCACAACGGTGAATCAAAGATTGGAGTAACATTACCAGCAGCACATTCATGTCTTCACTTGGAGGATGCAGGATTTATGTTGGGCTTTCAACTTTAACCAGAAATGTATCTACACAACTGAGCTGTTTTCCTGTATTCTGTATGTTTAGGTGCAATATGAGGCAACCATGTTCTAAATGAATCATGTGCCATAACGACCTGCTTCAGTGTGGATGGAGGTAGTTGTGCTTTGCCCTGTTTCCTCAGTTTCTTGTTTTCTTATTTAACATGTACCCACATGAAAATATTCTGTTGTTAGTTGGTAAAGTCAAAGCGAGATGGTTAAAATCTAAATAAATCCTTTTACTTTTGGATATGATCATTAATTATAAATAGAAGCTGAATATCGTAATACATTTTTCAGCTAAATTGCCCAGCAGTTTTGTGTACACTGTTTCCCTTTCCTGAGTTTCTCTTCTTGACAGGAATACGATTTCAACAAACAAAATTATTTCAGTCCCTTTTGCTTTTACAGATGAAGTTAGGGCTTTGGAAACATACAGTAACTTGATTTTATCAAAATTCCAGAGAAAGGGAAAAGAGAAAGCGGTGCCTTAGTTTAGTAATTGGTTTGCAATGACATTAAATTAAAACAGCAGCAGCTCAAAAACAGGGAGGCTTCTTAATATAACATGAAGACATAAAATATACTTGTAAAAAAGTGGAAATCTATTAGACTGTTTCAAATAAAGGCCTGGTTCTCTCTGGAGTTTTGATAAATAAAGGCTTATATTTGCTTTTTTACAGCATTTCCCAAGCATCAGCATCAGAACTACATTACTGCACCCAATTATGTTTGGTGTTAGTAGTAAGTATGAAATCTTTCAATAACACACAGCAGAATGTTTGTATTTACATTTCCTAATATCCCATGATACAGATAAATTACACCTGTTTGCTAGCTAAAATCTAAAACGTTATCAGAGGTCCTCAGTACTCCAATTAAACATATGACCTCACACATCTTAAATCTACATTTGTGTTTGTAAAAATTCAAAGATTAAAAGAAGGAAATTAGATGTTTCCCATTAACACAGCTTATGACACAATAAAACTGCAATCAGAGACTGGTAATGCGGCAGCAGGATCTCACCGAGACCAAGACGTTCCTCTGAGATGAATGACTGTGCAGAAACAAGCCCACCAGAGAAGCAAAGAGGCCAGCAGCAATTTGAAGAACTGCAGTATGCACCCTGTGCTAGAATCCTGTTCCATGGATATGCCCGCTCATTTGCATGTTTGCAAGGTTTCTGGGCTGTACGGTCAGGTAGCAAAGCAGACATAACTTTCCCCCTAAAAATAACATCCAGTTCATCTTAATTATGCAAGAAGACACACTCAGATTCTCAGAATTATCTGAAAAAGCACCTCGGGGTTGGATGAAAATGGAGTTTTAACTTTATGCCTTTGATTCCAAAAGGTTGTACAAGGAGCCAATGGTGGTATTCACCTAAAAAAATACATGTTACAGAAACCAGTATCTTTTTCTTTTAGGATTATCACAGAAATTTGGAATCATACAGGGCAGCTGCAGAAAACTGGGGCCTTAAAAGAAAAACAATGACATCCAAAAAAAAAGATGTTTTTGGGTAGTGTCTGTAGAATAATAGACAAACTTAGCTCACATTTATTTCTAAGATGTCACACTAATCATGTACCATTAGTCAGTAATTAGTAGCTGGCTCTCTGTACAAATAATGACTACTTACTTAGTCACACCTGAACAGATTTTGATCTGAAAGCTCAAAGTACTATTGACAGCTGTGAATTTCAGCTTCACAGCATGAAGGGTTAAACTGTTTCACAGCTCTGGATCCTGGGAGTCTCGATTCAACTTCAAAGATAATAAGTCACAAAAAGATATGACGTGCTCACAGCAATATTTTGGCAGTTCTGCATTCACTTTCTTGCGGAGAATAAGATGAAAAATCAATATTCATCCCATATGTGTCCATCAAGCCAGTAGCCAGAAGTCGACTAGCTTAGCTTTGCATACAGGCTGGTAGTGGGAGAAGACAGTTGGACTTGTAACACTTAAAGTGCTTCTGTACTGTTTTTGTACTAGGTATGGCAGTATAGTTACCTTTAACCAAAGTACTACAGTAGAAAGGAGGATAGGCCAGATCAGAAGACTCTAAATTTGCAGGAGCCCAGGGTGTGTGAGAACAAGGGAGATGACACAGTATTGAAAACAATTTGCATTTAATTTCAAAGTTTTAAATTGCGAAAGGGTTCGTGCACAACAAAAACAAAATAGCGCTTTCAAAGAGAGAGTAAAAGGTAAGTAAAATGAAATAAAATAGTCCTTTTTGTCTTTAGTGTCTTTTTTAGTCTTTCAGTGTAAATTGTTCAGAGTTCAGTGTTTGCAGTTATGTGTTTGAAACCAGCTGGGTTACAAACTACCAGTTTGTTCGACTCTTTGGGCTGACGTTCGCCGCCCAGTACTGGAAGTTGATCCTTGGTTCTTCTTAGGATTTCCAAATCCGATACAAAAAAAACCCCGACCTGAGGAACAGGTCAGAATAAAGCAACTTAAACTACGGCCTGCAGCGTCTATAGCTTGTTGCCTTTTGTAAAGGCTTTACAATATTTTCTACATTCTTTTTCCACATTGTACAACAAATTTTAATTCAACATCAACTTTCTATATTACCAAATTACCAATAAATGAAGTTAAAATAATTTACATTTAGTAATTAAGTAATTAGTTTCTCTGTTCAAAAGTAGCTATAGGGTGAATATACCTATAAATTAATCCAAACTGCTTTAGAAGTGGATTAGAAATACAATTGGCTTGTAAATGTATCCAAATATATCAAAATTCAGGCAAAGTGAAGGTAAATGCACTTGACATTAAATTCATCTGGTATCTTTCGATATGTCCATCCTTTACGTCCATTGAGAAGTACCGCTTCAACTCTTTCTTCTTTAGACAAAGCCATATTTAATCTGTGGAGGGGAAAAAATTATAGTAAATGAGATTTCTGATGTGTTCAGACTTCAGGGACACCCTCTATATCAAAAGATTTTAAACAGTGCAAGAGTCCAACTGCAAAAGCTGCAGTTTTAATTGGGACTTAAATTATTAACAAAGTCAGCGTGTCTCAGCAAACTAAAGCAAGCACAAAATTTTAGATGTCAGCTGTTGATTTCACCAGTTGTTGTCTGTAAATTTACTCAGCTTTATTGACTTTAGCATGCTAATCGCCGCTAGCTTAAATGCTAAACTCCAATTGGAATTTCTAGCTTTTCTTCAAAGAAAATGCATATTTTGACGCCAAACGCCTAACAATGTGTTTATTTTACCAGATAACAGATATTACTTGAAGGTTCCTGTGAAAATTAGGTTGTAAAGTTGTGAAATGGGCTGTATTTAGTGTTTAACACTCGTTTTTATTTTCTATGGTGCTAATCTTTGTCAGCACAATGTAGCAAATCTGTGTGTTAATGCATGTTATCCAAGGAGAATCGCACCTGACTATTCCATGGTGGCGAAGGTGGTTAGAAAGTTTGAAGAAACGGGCAGTGTCATGGACAAACCCTGTTCTGGATGACTAAATGTATCAGTAACTACAGAACTGGTCATGGCTAAAATGCATGCAAGCCCAAAAAGATCTCTTCTCTAACTGTAACTCCTAACCCTAACCCTATCTTTTGATATGTCCATCCTTCACATCTACTGAAAAGTACCAGTACAACTCTTTCTTCTTTCGACAAAGCCGTATTTAATTTGTGGAGGCAAAAAAATTACAATTAATGGGTCTTTTAGGACACCCTGTACGTACTCTACCGTTCAAAATTTGCGGTCACGCAGACAATTTCATCTTTTCCATGAAAATTCACACTCTTATTCATGTGCTAACACAACTGCACAAGGGTTTTCTAACCATCAATTAGCCTTTCAACACTATACTATTAGAAAACAGGAATGATGGTTGCTGGAAATGTTCCTCTGTATCCCTATGTAAATAGTCCATTAAAATCATCCATTTCCAGCTAGTCATTTACCACATTAACAATGTCTGAACTGTATTTCTGATTCATTTAATGTTGTCTTGATTGAAAAAAAAAAGCTTTTCTTTTGAAAATGAGGACCTTTCTAAGTGACCCCAAACTTTTGAATGGCAGCGTACAATTAATTGTCTTTCCTGAAGCTGCTGTAGGTTCAACTACAGTGCATTAAGAATTAAATATATATAATGTATGGTTAACAAGGACACATCATGCCAGAGACACCCTAAACACAGTGAGTGACCTCGGCTCAGGGTGTCAGCTGTGGACATTATAATTCTCCATAATCCACAATGACCCCTAAGGTTAGTCAAGTAATTGGATAAATGAGGTGGAAAATAAATGATGCTCCTCAGAGAACACCATTCATGTACACTCAGCATAAACTTCTAAGTGATGGTGATAAGTAAACTCTAGCCATCAGGAACCAAACTATGAATGACACAGGTATTCTTCTTTAAGTGCTGCATCCATAAGGCTGGACAGGGGCTCTGCTCAGGGTAAATGGGAAGATGAATTGCTCCAAATACTGAGATATTTTGGGGGAAAATGTGCTGCCCTCTGGAACAGAACGCACTGCTCATGTCAACGAAGAAATCCATCTTTCAACTTGACAGCAAACCAAAGCACACAGCCAAACCAACCAAGCAGCCGAGACAAAGGGAAGGTTTTTATCCTGGACTTTTACATCCGTACAAACTCTGTGGATTGATCCAGAAAGGGGTGTGCACAGAGAAACGCCTTTCAGTCTGAAGACAGAAATGAGAGGAAAATTTCTAGGCTCAGACTTACTGAGACGGTGGAAACTTATCCAAAAAGGTCACGGGTGTTATCAAAAAGTAAAAAGCAAAAAGTGCAGGGCGTTCAGCATTACACAACCATGCAGTTTTCGTTTTCCATTTTTAATACAGGGGCAGAAATTAGCAGCTTCTCATTTTTACCTTTTCCTCGTAACTTCGGCATATCCAAATGAAAATGGAAAAATCAGGTTTGATTTAATAGGTTTTCATTTCAGCCTTCAAGGCAATAAAAACTTGGAAATTAGAAAGAGTCTGTGCACTTCAGATATCCATAGTATAGCCGCGTAGAAGCCAGCCAGATGTACTTCCAATGCTGATTAAAGAACCAAATTGAAGACAGTAATTATGCATAACATTGTAGAAGCCAACTAGCATGTGTGTGGGGCTCTGATGAAGACGTTTGGAAAGACAGTGTAACTAACTACACAGTGGAAAGAAACATTTTTCAGAAATGCAAGACTTATGCAGTTATTAGACAGCTATGAGTAGTTTGCAGCAATGATTAATTCTCAGTGCTGTTAGGAGTAATCTAAATACAATTGCATATGGAAATGCAGCATTTTAGACGTGCAACGTTCAGTGGAATGTACTTGTTTCCCATATTTCTAAGAGTGAAAAGAGGAAAATTAAAAAAAACAGTCTGATGTGTGTTCATTAAAGACGCTTTAATCAGCATAACCTACTCTAACAATGGATTGTGTTTGTGTGTGAGCGCTAGCTGGTAGTGATAACTGACAGAAGAAGACAAACAAAAAAAAGAGAGAAATCCAGTAGCTGTTGCAAAGAAGCTTGCCTGTGAGGATTATTAAAGTTATTCTGATTCTCCATTATCACACAACTGCAGGTCCTCTCAGCCCAGCACAACATTTTAGCATCTTTCAGCTGCTTTTTTGGGTTATCTGGCCTACAATTTCAAGCTAAGGCAGTCACTGACTTTTTTAGGTGACACTGGGCAAAAACTCTATACAAACCTTTCAGTATATTGTAATTCAACTGGTATGAGATGAAACTAGAGTTCTACACCTCATCTTGGCTCTGCATTTCAGGCTGGAGGATATCTAGCCCAAAACAGGGGACCTCTGCCAATCACAAGGAGGTAAGAGAGTACAACGAGCTACAAAGTAAATGGCAAACATGGGGTTAAACAGGACTAGTGAATGCTGGATTTTAACTTGACTATTTTTGTTCGTTTGAAGCATGTGGATGCTGATCTGGCGGAATGGCCCGAGACATATACTGAGGAGGTGTCAGAGGAGGGCTGTATTTTTAAGTTTTGTTGGGTTTTTGTTGTTGTTGTTGTTGTTCTGACTTTTCTAGATTTCTGTCCATTGCAATTTTATCTGTTTTGGTTCAGTTCTGCTGCTGTTGTCCGAGCCATTTTAAGTCACACGATGTTGCAGTGGTGAGTGAAAAAGCTCTAAAAACCCAGAATTAAATAACAGACAAAATTAGCCACTAGCTGGTGAATGGTGAGCAGCAATTAGCAGCTGAGGAGCCAGATACTTCCCTGAGGTGTTGGTGGGGCTAAAAGCAGAGAGAATATTGAAGTTGCCACTTACCAGAAACACAACTGCAAATAAATGCTAATATTGTTATGTGACTGCTTTTTTTTCTAACAAATTTACCACATCCAGTGCCCATGGTGATGCTCTGTTTATTTCTGCTGATCCTAAGCAGCCAGTAAATTCAGGTAATGTTGACATCATAAAACAAATGCCACCGAAGCCCTGACATTCGGTTCAGAGCACGAGTTAGACACAAGAGATCATTTCTTTAGACAGACTAGCTAATTTCCCTGTTTGTAGCCTTCATGCTAAAATACGAAGTGTGATCCAATCACATAATTTGGTCAATAGGGCTGAATGACGTGAAAGAAAAATCTAATTGTGCATTTTCTAACAGATATTGTGATTTTTTTGGGGCACCATCAAAAGTTTGACTATCAAATTAGGACAACATGAATTTTTAAAACAATCAACATGACAGCTTAAATCATAGATCAGATATGCTGCATATCGTCCATCCTAATTAGCAGCCTTTGTGTTTGCAAAGTGTATTGTTTGAAACTGCAATTTCAATTTGAAACTGAATAACTGCTCAGGCCTGCACCACCCCCTTCAAAGTAGCATCCTTGTGGAGCGATGCTCTTGCTCGCAGCGCTCCTGCCACGTTTGGAATGCTCTGTGGAAGCTCCATTCCGTAAGTATGTCAAGCATCATCTGCAATCCAAACTGGATCTCCCCCACTGTGGGGAAGACAGCAACTCTTCAACTTGACTTTCATTTTGGGGAGGAGGAGGACGTCACAGGCTGTCAAGTTTGTGATTAGGGCTGGGAGGGAATGATAAATGAGTTGGTGCAGGCAAAAAAAAACCAACACATTTTGAACATTAGCAGAAGTGCATTTGCACTATGGCATGTGTCACAATTAAATTCATTTTTACTGTAAGACCCATTCATTGTTACCTGTAAGACCCTTCAAAACATTACAGTAGAACTCATAGTCCGACCCTGTCGGAGGAACTCACAGTGCACAACCCAAAGAATGCTGAAAAAACGACAAGTATGTTGACCGGAAGCTTCTTCTCCAGACTAGAAGACTGTGGATTTTTCCACTGAAAATGATTGCTATGGCCGTAGACCCACCTCTGATCACCACTGATGGTCCTTGACATGAAGGTTGAGTCAGTTTGATGTTTGTGGAGGTTTAAGGTTTGTGCACCAGCATGTGGTCAGAACAGAACTTTGAGGTGGTGTTATGCCAGGAGCACTGAGAGCAATGTAATGCTGCACAAGGAGACTCCTTCTAAAGGGACACTGGCCAAATTTAAATCAGGAACATTTTTTTGCTTTTTACAGACGCAGTGTCATAATTTTTTAATCACACGTCCTAAGCTTACCTCAACAGAACCCTACTCTGCATTTAGCTTCCAGACATGAAGATGGTACCAATCTGCCAATTTCACACAAAGAAAATCTATGGGTTTAGCTGTCTAAAATTTGTCTTGCAATTTTCCCAAGACCTAGAAAATTACAGTACAGTTAAAACTTACCATCAATCAATACCTGTCTCAGACGATCTATTTTTTTCCAGAGCATAAAGATCTCATTTTGACTCCAGTAGTTCAGCTTGTATGAAAATAAGCTGTCATTATGAACCTAAATCTCAGATTTAGCTTGTCCCCGGTATTTCAAGTGATCCAGCAGTTAAGCAAAGAAGAGTATTTACATTTCTCTCGCTCATTATTCCTGAAATGACCTCCAGAGCAAAATTAGGCTGCACTCTGTAACTCTGTGGTTCCATCCAAGGAGAAGTCCTTTTCACTGAGCAGAGCTGCTGTTTTCCATAGTATGTTTAATTAATGAAGTGTTATTAACGATGGTTGCAGTGGAGCATTAGGGAAAGTAATGATTCTACTGCCAGTAATTATAACAGTGATAGGCCTGTTTATTATGATTAGTCTGTATAGGGCAGTGGGTTGCTATCTTAACTATTCTTCATGGCCTGTTTTTTCCCCTCTACATATATTTTTTAATTGACATTTGCGGCTTAGTTCTAAGTCATTATTGCAGATGCTTATATGTGGATTAAACACATGCTTTTTCTCTTTGGTGATGCACTGTACATTTACTGTATATACGTAGGCTGACATCATGAAACACACGCTGCCAAAGCTCTGGGCCTAAACACAACAGTTCCTGGAGAAAATAAACAGCAACAACAACAAATCACACAGATCCACATCATCCTCTGCTCTGCTGTACGACGTTCACACATTCTGCCTGAGGCTGACTATCACTACGCAGTTACAAAACATTTTTACAGCACTTCTCCCTGCTTTATCCATCAAGATATAGTGCATAGTCTAAATCCACTTTACATCTCAAATTCCCATTGTGATCAAAGAACAAAAGGACGACACATTTGGGAACTAGTGTGAACTTTAGATGCTGGAGCAACAAGACAAAACAAAGCTATCGACTTTGTGGTGCGAAAAGACAAGAGGTCTTTTGTCCTCCGGAGCACAACGATGCAAGGCACATTTTATCAGAGGTCTGTTTGTGTCATACGCAGGTCACACCTGTCTGGCCTTTTGAAAGGACAAAACATTATGATTCCCCCCGCTCTTGGACCCGTTAGTCAAGATTTATGAGGGTCATGGATGAATTTTCCCTCACAGCGGAGACACAACATGACTCTCAATCATATGAGGAAGAGTCTCACACTATTCAGCTGATGGTGTGATTTCCTGGTGTGAGTTTCCAATTCATTGTGAAAAGCAGCTGCACTATCTCTTGATTAAATCACTGCCTTTTCTCCATGTTTCCAGCTCTGTGTTAAAGCCGCGCTGAAAAATAGACCGAATGTGGATTCTGTTTTAGAAAAATATTTCGCTTGAATTGATTTTCACATTCATCTTCCTCTATGATTAACAAAGAAAAAAAAGAGACTTTACCACATGACTGCTCTCATCAATTCAGTTCTCCATGGACAGATGCTGAAACAGACACTAAAACCTTTCTGATGCCAGCTATTGTTCATATTCACGGGGCGAAACTTATTCTCCCCCAATACCAGGTAAACAAACCTGCACAGGCTGTGTGGAGTGTTGATGTGCTGCCACCTCACTTCCCCTGCGGTGCTAGAAATCTGAAACAAAGAGGTGTGATGTGTGACAATGTGTGAATCAAAAGATTACACTAATTTCTCTGAACCTTTCTCTCGTGTCGCCTTCAAAAAGCTTGTTTAGCTACATAGCATGAAATAACCTTTTACTGCTGCTTTTCTGATCTGCCATTTTAGCAGAGTTGTCCGGCACGTGGCTCCCACTCCAGTATCTTTTCCGCTTGTTTCCATCGTTTCCTCCCTCAGTCTTTGCTGTCTGTCTTTGTTTAAAAGGTCCATACCCACATAATGCCAAGGCCGGCAGTTTTGCTGGGAGCACCTGGTGAGTTAAAGGCTAGGCCAGGTGGTACACAGCTTTGACTGCCAATTAGAGCGGTGACCATGTGAGAGCTGCCCGAGATAACTTCTAATTAACAATGGACCTCCGAGGCATAACAATTAGCCTTTCCTTCAAATAAACCCACAGAAAAAGGATGCATGTGGAGCCCACTGACAAAATTATTTTTCTTCCTTTTCGGTTGGCTAATAAAATCCAGCTGAAGACAAAAGAAGCAGCCAAACACATGCAGAACGTACTGTACACACTATGTGCTGTATATTGTGTAGGTGAGTCTCAATTTTAGTAAAGAATGAAGGCATTTTCCCTCGCAAGGTCGCAGACGCTGTAGGCCTGTCAACATGACTATAAGGAGGATAAAAGGTGCTGTGGATGCTTTACATTGATGATGACACTAAAGGAGAGATGCACACTCTCAAGCTAACGGATTGTACCAGAAAACGATTAGGACAGCAAGGGGACAATCTACAGAGAGGCGCAAAGGTTGACAACGAAATGATGAAAGTCAAGGAGGGCGCATGTGTCCATCAAAATGAAGAAAAAATGAAAGGAAAACTCCAGAGGATGTTTGCAATATGGAGATGTATGGTTATGTAGCCGGGATGAAACATCTGCAGCATGGTACAGCACGGTTTTACATAATGCATCAGCTGTGCATTTCCTATCTCTGCTGTTCCGACGACACCTGCCAATAAGCATTATCAAACAAGCAGTGGCAGATAAAAGCCACGCGGTAATTTGACAAGCCTAATTGCAGGACTGAAGTGTAGTCTCGATGTCGTTGATTGCGCCTGGGAAAGATTAGGGCTGCAATCACCGGATGGCTTTCTTTGTTGTGGAGGGAGCCGTGTTTAAATTGTCATTTTGCAATCATCTGTGATAACCTCCCGTGCGGGGAAAATGTAGCCGAGATAAAGTAAAACGTTGCTTTGTGAACGCTCACATACAGTAAATGCCATGTATTCTCCACATGTGCCCAAAGTATAAGAAGTCTGCTCATGCCTTGGGGGGGAAAGAATGGTGCTGAGGTGTTTCTTGGAAAATAGCCAAGACTGTTAAGTGGAAACAGAGGGCAAATCAAAAAGCCAGGGAGAAGTCCAAGGGGAATACTTTGAAGGGAAAAGACAGCGTGTGAGTGAGTCGGAAGGCCTGAACAAAAGACACTAACTATTAGTGAAATATACTTGTACATGCGGCGGATGCATGCAGACCACCACCCCGGGGACTGGAAACATTTTTGCCGTTGCTGCTGCAGTCTTGGTCCCAGACCTTGTTGCAAAGCCATGTACTTAAAGGGTCTGATTGGCGCTGCGGTGAGCCGCGGGGATTCCTCTGTCTGGAGCTGAGAGTCTGAATGCCAGAGCTGAATAACTGATTACAGTAAAGCCTTCGCTGTCTTAACTCAGCCTCCACACCATGGCAGCTAAAGACTGGAGGAAATACCTCGCAGGAAAGATCTTAAAGCTGGAAGTTGGATTGTTAAAGAAACTCACACAAACTTTGAGCAAGCTGTTCGGCACCCTCGCGGAGCGCTATACATTTCTGTTCGCCGTGGCGTGCTTTGAAGTGGAAACACCAGCAAAACTGCGACTGCAGTTTCATCAGACTTTTCCTTGCAGCATGTCTTCATCTGGCTGGCAGCTGGCGAGAGTTGCCATGATTCACTGTGACTCATTGCCTCTTGCATGCACCATTGTTAAAAAGGAGCCCACAAAGGACTTTGCTTCAGAGGAATCACGCTTCTTTTAAATTACAATGTATGTACGGATGAGAAAGCACCGAGGACCGTCTGAAGTGCATATTATCAGGATAACACACATTTCTCTCAAAATAGCTCCTCTATCTTATATAGTGTAACAAATGGCAATTGCTTATGGCAACTACATTTCCCACATGTAATTGGGTTCCTTGATAATGGATGCCACCAAAGCACCCCATCTCCATCTCTGCCACCCTCCTTTCTAAATACTGCAGCGCGGTCCCCCAAGGTCACACCATCCAATCTGATTGGAGATGTGATGAGGAACAGGCTGAGCTAATGTATTCTACTTGCTTATTATTTATAATGGCAAGGAGATTTCAGTGGAGAATTAACCAGTGGGCTGCAGACACCTCCAGTGGTAAATGAGGTGACATCTCAGACAAAACACACAACAGAGGGGATCACTACGAAACTCATAACCCCAAAAAAACGCCTGAGTTTACCAACACCGGGGTACTACACAGATAATGAAACACAGAGTGATTAATGTTTACAACACATTAGGAAGATTTCTGTCAGAGGAGATTGTTGTTGTACTTAATGAAGCTGCTTCCAGGACACCAGACAGCTACTGGGAAGTGTTCTGCTCAGAGATATCTCCCCTCTGCACGTCTGCTGTGTAATCAACAGTTGCTCAAGCTTGGGCTTAACACAGTGGATGGTTTAAACAGCAATTTTCCAAGTAAAACAGATAAGCACTGCCTGAGTTAGCCAGCAGCCCCCTACCAAAGAATCCACAGGCAAGAAATCCAAAGCTGCCCTCCAAAGACAAGAAGTTGCCTTTTGTCAACAAGACTCTTCACAATGACGACAAATACGTACAGTTCAGCTGATATCCACATAAAAAGCATACATTTTTAGTTCTAAACATTAACAAGTGTTCTTATAAACAAGCAGCGGTGATTTTATTTATTTATTTTTTTCAGTCTCAGGACAATAAAAGCATCCTTCTGCTTTCTATGAAGCATCCAAGTCTGTATTTTTGCAGAAGAAAGTTAAAGTGCAACACCTGGTCAGCAGCACTTTAAGACTTTAAGCCTGCACGCGCGCCGCTCAGTTTAGCGAACACAGCTTTAAAGCTATAATTAGAATATAAGGTGAATACAGTGCGGTCTACAGAGTTAAAAAATACGGGCTGTGTCTCCATACTCACCTAAAGTCAATCTCGAGCTGCCAGTGAAGTCCCGTTATTTGCGCTGCAGCGCGGAGGCAGCGGCGCTTCCACGGAGAGCGAAAGAGCGAGCAAATGAGCCCTGCCACAGCTTGAAGGGTCCAATTTAAGGGGAAAACAAGCTCCAAACTGGCAGCCCCGCACCGCTGCTTGTTTGAATATTAAAAGACCGGGAGGAGGTCCGCTACTCTCCTCCTGGAACAAGAACATCCATGCGTTTTGGTTTCATTTTTTTCCGCGAAGCAGGAGGATGGCTGGGAACAGTTTGCTGGCGTATGGGTCCACCTTTCCTCGCTCCCAGGCAATGAGAAGCATGCATTTTAATTCCTGAGCGCTGACCATGAGGGGCACAGCACTGCTACGCCCCTCAGCATCCTCACTCACACACTCTCTCATCAGGATTTTTTTTAATTTTTTTAAATTCTTTTTGGCATGCGTGACCAGGTCCTGGTGTTCGCCTGCAGCTTGGTGCTGCAAGAATAAACAATAACCTATATAGTAATAAAGAATTTATCTCATCCATTTATGGACCAACTTCATATCTTTCCTCATTCTCTTTTACTGTAATCTCACGTCTTATATTATTAAACACACTGGCAAAGAGTGACAAGCTCTGATTGACGATACCTAATATTCTACCCACCCACTGTAATATTCCTATAGTGTCCCTGAGGATAAAACTTGATCCACCATATATCTATTTTTGTAGATTTTCATCCACAAGTGTTTCTAGAAATGTAACTGACTAATAGGATAATAGAGAGACTTAACTGCAGTGAGCAGGGTGAACTCACCCAAACTAAAGTCCACTGAGCTATAATAGCCTCAGGCCTGAGGAGACTTGTTGATCTGATTTGTGCCCTCAGCTGGGTAACTGCTTACCTTCTCCCTCCTGATGCCGCTGAAACATAATACTGTTGCTCCTCAGCAAGAGTTTCATTTCAAATGTCTGCAACTGATTTTCTATGTCAGTTTTTATCAATCCAAAGAATAAAGTAAAATGTTATATATATATATATATATATATATATATATATATATATATACATATATATATATATACATATATACATACATATGGCATGCCGTTTAGGAAATTATATATATAATGAAAGTCGATATATATATAATGAAACTTGATATATATATAATGAAACTTGATATATATATAATGAAACTTGATATATATATAATGAAAGTCGATATATATATAATGAAACTTGATATATATATAATGAAAGTCGATATATATATAATGAAACTTGATATATATATAATGAAAGTTGATATATATATATATATCAACTTTCATTATATATATATCGACTTTCATTATATATATATATCAACTTTCATTATATATATATCTCGACTTTCATTATATATATATATATCGACTTTCATTATATATATATATCGACTTTCACTATATATATATCAACTTTCATTATATATATATCAAGTTTCATTATATATATATATCAACTTTCATTATATATATATCAAGTTTCATTATATATATATCGACTTTCATTATATATATATATCAACTTTCATTATATATATATCAAATCTTTTTTTCCTACCGAGCCCCGGAAGGGACATGTCCGTATGGCGAAGCGACAACGAAGGACACTCACCCGGACGAGAATTTTATTGAGTTTTATTTTAAAATCGGCCTGAAACACACAGACATTCAAGCAGTGCGATGCGCTAAGAGTCTGCCATGCAGACCAGCGATCCTGATAATGGTAAGTTTTATTTCTCCAACATCCTGCTGTTATCCTACTATGAATACGCTAGCTACAACAGTCCCACATCAGTATTATGAACGTTCCGCCAGCTAACGCGGTCCGGACACCGGATCAGTGATTAGAGGTTGGCGTTCAACTATTGTTTGCCAGCCAGTTAGCCGCTGGTAAGCTAACAAGCTATGAAACAACTCCTTATAAAACCGGAGGAAAGCAGCAGCAATATTTCAGTCCAAGACCTGTATTCAGAACCTCCCACGCTGTTGCACAATGACCCATTAATCATATTACTGAACTATATGGTTATCATTGAAATTTCCCTTGAAGAACCAGTGAACTCTTTGCGAACACATTTTAATTTATGTGTTGATTATGTTTCGTATCAGTAATACAAGTCTAAAAAACTGATTCAAATGATCAAGTTAACACAATGAAGTAAAGAGTACTGGTAATCTGCAGCTATTTTCATAATTTCAAGGTGAAATTCTGATGTGTGATTTTCTAGCTTTGCAGATGTGGAAATCCAATGCACTGATTTCTTATACACAGATGCTTTTGGTGTTTTTTGTTGTAAAATAAAACAAGGCATTTATCACTGTTGGAAATTATTACAGGTATTATTTGTAACACTTTCTAACATTGTATGGACAAAGCAATAAATCAGTTAATGGATAAAATCATTTGTATTACAGATGCTATCAACAGCATGTCTTGTTCATTTTATTTAGTTGTCGGCCTTGGATGATGAGGTCCAGTTACCAGGAGCACTAGTCTGCAGCTTACTGGTTCCGTCCTGCAGCTCCTCCACGCTGTCCTCCTCTCTACAGACCAAATCAAGTAAGATCTGTTTAGACTATGCAGACATCAACATGATCAGTATGTTATCTTTTGACCCATCCTAAAATCACAAAATAGAACATTTACTTTAAGTTAACTGTGTTTATGAAAATAGAAAATAATTACTGACAACTAGTACTTTTTGGTGCTTTTATGCAGGAAAAGGGAACCAGGAAGCTGCTGTGGATCCTCTGCAGTATCTGGAGAGGTCAGAGGAACGGTTCTTGGAACAGATCGGAAGACACCAAGACGTGACCTCTGCCATGCTCCAGAACATCCAGAAGATGAATGAAAACCTTGGTTGCACTGATGGGACGCATGGTGTCGGTGCTGGAGCAACTGTCCCAGAATTAAACTGCATTGTTGACTATTGGCTTTTCTAGAAAATAAATCTTTTTTAGTACTTCACCTGTTTTGTATTTTACTCATGCACTTTGGATGAATGAACAGAAATTTGTGATGAGAGATGCAAATTTTGTCTATAATCTACAGAGACTTTATTCAGTGTTCAGTGCACACTTTTGTTACACACATTTTGACAGATAAGCAGTTGTGCTTTTCAAGCAGATTTTAGTCAGAAACATCAGTAGCATACGTTGTTGTTTTTTTACTGTTACACCAATCTAGGTAGATAAACTGCACTACTGCAGCAGACATATTATTGAAATGTGCTTCTATTATGTGTCTACATACACTGCTCACAAATAGTTATTCAACTTTTGGGTGAAATTGATGGAAAATATAAAAAGTGCATGCTGTAGTGATATATCATAAAAGTAGGGTATTTAACTAGAAACATGCAATAGTGATTTCCTCATCTCAAAAAAAATTATTGAATCAAAAGCTAACAACAGTGGAGGGTATGTCACAATAAAAATGTCTCAGTTTGGACAGAACAGCAGCCTTCAGCTGAAATCCAGTACAATTGTGTCCCACCAGTGGCGTGATCATGGATGTGTCCAGGCAGCAGCTGACCTCTGCCTCGTAATTAGCCTTAAGACCAGCTATAAAGATAAACATAGATATTATCATTATCATCAACATATGGTGCATGTGTTTAACCTTTAAGCTATGTAGGGATGCAAATGTAGTCGAAGCTAAGTAGCTAAGCTAATGCTAACACGTTCAGTGTTCAGAATCAAAACATCTCTAAAAATTACCTGTTTTCTCAAACGTAGTCGCCATTCCCTGTGACAACCATGAAGACAGATAGATAATCACAGAAGAGCTCATCTGAAGAGCAAATGTCCAATAAGGTTCCTGTTTTTGTTTGCCATGTCCTTCCAGGGCTCAGTAGGAAAAAGTCTGAATATATGGAATGAAACTTTGAATAGATGGAATGAAAATCTGAACATTCTATATTCCGACTTTCATTATATATATATCAAGTTTCATTATATATATATCAACTTTCATTATATATATATCAATTTCATTATATATATATCAAGTTTCATTATATATATATCGACTTTCATTATATATATATCAACTTTCATTATATATATATATATATCAACTTTCATTATATATATATCAACTTTCATTATATATATATCAACTTTCATTATATATATATATCAACTTTCATTATATATATATCAATTTTCATTATATATATATCAAGTTTCATTATATATATATCGAGTTTCATTATATATATATCAAGTTTCATTATATATATATTGAGTTTCATTATATATATATCAAGTTTCATTATATATATATCGAGTTTCATTATATATATATCAAGTTTCATTATATATATAATTTCCTAAACGGCATGCCATACATACATATATATATATATATATATATATATATATATATATATATATATACATATATATATATATATATATACATATATATATATATATATATATTTGGGAGTGCAGCTGGACAACAAGCTGGACTGGTCCAGACACATGGAGGCAGTGCACAAGACGGACCAAAGCAGACTTTTACCCCCAGCAGGCCTCCACTATGTACATTTTACCTCTGTGGCAGCCAGTGCTTTATTCTTTAGGGTTGTGTGTTGAGGGAGGGGGCTCGCTCCGGGGACAGAAACCAGCTAAATAAGCTGATCAAGAAGGCGAGCTCCACAAATGGAGTTGAGCTGGAATCAGTCCAACAGGTGGCTGGGGTGAGAATTCTCAGGAAACTGAACTCTATAATACCGAGCAATGCTTTTTACCCACTACATAATCTGTAGAGCACCTTCAGCCACTGACTCATCCCCCCTCAGTGCAGGACAGCAGGAAGTCCTTTCTACCAGCTGCAATCAGGCTTTTCAATTCACATTAATATTTTAACTAAATGATGTACATGCTGTGCTTTTTTTTTTTTTTAAATCTTTTTTTGTTTTCTAACTTATATACTGTGTATATGGTCATATTGATGACTATTAGTGTTGGTGTTCTGTTGGGTTTTGTGGGTTGTCTGCATGCTTACATGCTGCTGTAACAAAGTGATTTCCTGTAAAGGATCAAAAAAATGTATTCTATTCTATTCTATTCTATTCTATTCTATTCTATTTCAAGGACTTTGAATACTTAATGTAGTCCTCTTGTCCCCTAAGAAGAGAGTTCTGAGTATATAGCAACACATTATAAAGCCAAAAGCCCTCTCTGGTGAAAGTCAAGTTTTAAATTTGTTAACATGTCTGTATTGTATTTTTGATAATCTGGAAAAGACATCGCGAGTGAAATAAGCAATCAGTGCCATGGCTGGGCATTCACACGTTTCAGACATCTGGACTTTGATACATAACAAACCTAAGGGATCAATCCTGTCAGCTTACACCGTGAGACTTTCCATACCAGCATCATTGAGTTTTCCACTGCAGGAACTTAACTGTTTTCTTAGGACAGACTGAATCTTTATGTGTGTGTATTCTAACTGCAAGAAACACTGTGTAGAACCTCTTTCAGGGTTGTTTTTGGGGTAAAAGAAAGTACCTTCCCCAGATAAGTACTTCTGAGCAGCCCTGAAATAATGCTCTGCCGGTTGCAAAGATGATTCTTTAAACTCAGTGAGGACAAATGCTAACTGGAGAGGACAACAAATGCTATTTTCATTCCCTCTCGATGTCCTCGTCGAGTGTCATTCTTCTTTTCTCCAACATTACCATCTTCAACATAAAAATTGCCATGTAGGCTAACATAACAAATCTCTGTTGTTCTATTTCCTACATGCCCATAAACCTGCAGCAAGTAATGTTTGTCGTTGTGGTGAATTCAGGGTTTTGGTCTGAAAAGGTCAACTACGTTCCTGTAAAATATGGTGCCACCTCTTGCCTGAAGTGGAAAGATGGCTTTCTTTATCTTCTTCTTCAGATCTGTTGTCCAGTTTGAATTACTTATTCCATTATTTGAATTTGCCACCATGCAGCATAGAGTATTTTACAGTGTTTGAACAGAGCTGGTGTGCTCGAGCTGCAGCAGGGGGAAAGCCACAGTGTAGATTCCCATCCATTTTAAAGGATTCATTTCAAAGCAAAAATACTTCTAAATATGTAACTGAGATGAGTTGTGAGGTGTTTAATCAATGGCCAGAGAGGAACTTAAAGTCAGTGTGATTGAAGCTGACTGGCTTTTAAATGGTTGTATTTATATAGCGCTTTTATCCAAAGCGCTTTACATGATACATCACATTCACGGCAGAAGCTGCCATGCAAGGCACTAACCACGACCCACCAGGAGCAATTAGGTGTTAGGTGTCTTGCTCAGGGACACCTCGCAATTAACTCAACAAGCTGAGGATCGAACCGGCAACCTTCTAGTTACAAGACGGCCACTTTCCCCACTGATCCATGCCGCCCCATAAACATGAAATTTTTAAAACAACTGAAATTAATAAGCTATTTCTTTCTTCTTTTTTTAACCAACATCAATTACTATAAAACATAATGTACTCAGATTTTTTAAAAAAAAGAAGGAATACATAGAGTAATATGAACTGCTTAATCAAGGCCAAGACTGAATCTTACATCAGTGTTGCTTCGCGTCCAATACTGCAGCATGCCCTGGGGCCCGAGACCATAGAGGCCCCTGGAAGCCACTGTTTGCATGCAGATATGTTCATCGTTTGATAGAACATTTCCTCTCTGGTTTCAGATTTGCATGCTGTCTTAGGTTCAACAGATGGGTGGGCACTTGGCTGGATGGGGACTTGACAGGCCAGCTGAACATACACGGTGGAATGATGGCTGCTGGCAGTGTGTGCGTGCATGTGTGTGGGTGTGTGTGTGGTGGGCTGGTGGGGATGGAGTAGAGCTGCAGTGCATGAGGAGTGTGTATGGAGGAGCAGACAGCCTGGGTAAAGTGGGAGCAGGGCAATAGAAATAGAGTGATGCACTGTAAAATCATGTTTTTTTTCCTGCTTTTTAGTAACATTTGGGGTTTTGATGGTG
Source organism: Acanthochromis polyacanthus (assembly GCF_021347895.1). Lineage (NCBI taxonomy): Eukaryota > Metazoa > Chordata > Actinopteri > Pomacentridae > Acanthochromis > Acanthochromis polyacanthus. Next base: position 19,308,015 of record NC_067123.1, read on the forward strand.
CATATGGTGGCATTTGTTGCCATGGCGTTTTGCACCAAATTTAGAAACTGACTCATAAAATCGGGCCTAAAATATTAAAGGCACTCATTATGGTGCATTTGTATTCCCTCTACCTTCAATTCCAAACGTTTATGCCAATAATAAAATACAAAGGAGAAACGTTTGCTATCTGGAGCTCAAGACATCTCAAAGCTGATTTTGGCTATAATACCACAACTGTCACTGGCAGGTGTTATCACCTGTAGCAAGCAACCCAGCGAATCAAAATATTTGCTTCATATGTAGCTGTAATGTTACTGTTTTAAAGTGTTTCGTGTATATCCTCTAAAAGATGTCTAATATGCACTTAGTGACTGCACGTTCGGCTAAAGCTGAATTTGTGTGAAAAATGGAAGGCAGTTGAGGAGAGCAGCAAAGTTAGTCAAAGAAGGAAGAAAAAATGTAAGAACAGGCTCTTTCTTTACTCTTACTGAACATTAACTCTGTCTGAAGGCTTTTACACTTCAGGATGATCATAAACCACTCCACTAGAGAAAATGTCCAGCTGCACATGAGAAAATCTCAGATTCCAAATTTGGCTGAAGTCGTTGGATTTTATACTTTGTATAGAAAAATACAAAATTCAGGCACCCTGTGACAATTCAAAATCTAATTCAATTTTCAATTCAGACAATCGTATTTACATAGGACCAATTAGAATTCAGATTGTCTCAAGATGCTTTACAGAACCCATATGCCTGAACAAGAGCAAGATCTAAGGTGACAGTGGCAAGAAAAAACTCCCTTTCAACAGGAAGAAACCTTATATCAAATATAACTGATATTTAATGCAGTAAAGCTAGTTTTGAAATGTTTATTGTTCTGATATGATTGTGTAGATTCTCAGTCATCCAGGTTATGACAACATCCAAATGCTAGAATTTTTTTCCCCCCATTTGTAACTGCTGAGTGAGCACACATACAAGCTGGATTTAACTCTTCTTTTGTCTTTAATGTGTTTTGTTTGGGGAAGCGACCTCTTTAAATGCATATGTGGCACCTTTCCACGACAGTGACAGATGAATTAATTTATAAACCCTTGGACTTTGATAGTTCACATGTGTTACAGCAAGATTAATGCTCATGTTCAGCATCTTCAAAAGTCATTACATGCGTTTCTTGTTTTGACTGAGGGGCATGAATGAACACGTTCTAAATATTAAACATATTCCCTGCATCTCCCACTGAAATCTCGACATCTGGCTGAAGTGTGAACTCCCTCAGTATCCAAGAGAACGGGGCAGAGCTACACTGAGGAAATGGACCTTTGTCTTGGCAGTCCTGTCAGGAATATAGTGATAGAAATTTTGTTAACAATGGCTCAGCTCCATGAAGTATTCCAGTGAGCCATGCTAGCCACTGCCCACAATAGATCTTTTTGACAGCAGATATTTTGGCAGGAAAAGCACAGGTGTGACTGATATAGACCATAACTTCACTCTATTTAGGTCAGCAAGCTCCAATTTGTCTGCTGTGACTTCCGCCTGCTATACTTTTTAATATAACTTGTAATGTTAACCAAGTGTCGTAGAAACTAAGGTTGCTCCTTGGCTGTGGAAGTAGTGCTTAGTTCCAACTGTCATCAGTAAATATGTTGGCCAGAGATGCTAAGTGAAGCAAACATATATGTCAACTGATACAGAATGTCTGTAAATGACAGCCTATGTATTTTACCCCATTCAGAATTGTTTATGGATGTGTACATAAAGTTATCATTGATTGACAAACAATCACCATAAACATATACACTACCGTCGAAAAGTTTGGTGTCACCCGGGCAATTTTATTCATGTGCTAACACTATTTCACAAGGGTTTTATAATCAATTATGCATGTCCACTAGATCCATTTTTAAATGACGGCTAGTTTAGATGCATGACGAAAGTTTTGCGATACATCGGACCTGTGAATGCTGCATCGAATTTGCATGAAGTAGAAGTCAAATCTACTTCATGCAAATGAGCTGTTGAACGCTCCAGGGACGCATTCTGGAATGCAGGTTGAAACACATGGGATGAGGGAACTTGCTGGCTCTCGTGGACATGTACCTTTAGCCTTTAAACACCATTAGCTAACACAATGTAGCAGCAGAACACAGGAGTGATGGTTGCTGGAAATGTTCCTCTGTACCCCTATGTAGATATTGCATTATATCAGCCGTTTCCAGCTAGAATAGTCATTTACCACGTTCACAATGTCTAAACTGTATTTCTGATTCATTTAATGTTATCTTCATTGAAAAAAATGCTTTTCTTTCAAAAATGAGGACATTTCTAAATGACCCGACACTTTTGAACGGTAGTGTATGTGGTTCAAGTTTAGCCAGGTGGTCTGAATAGATATCAGCCATAGACTGTGGTAAAGATGCAATCTACGCATCTTCACAGTTTTCTGTAGAGAGGTTTTGAAGCTCAGTGTGTTGTTGTCTTTGCAGAACCTGACTTCTTATTCTAGCTTATTAAAAACTGATCTAAAACATGGAGCTTGAGTGGAGCGGAGTCAGGTCATGCAAACAGGTCATGAGGAGAACAATCCTTTAATGACAACCCACCTGTCACTCAAAGTGGCCCCACCCTTAATTAGGCAGAAATTTAAGCCTGACTACAATTGAAACAAATGGAAAACTTCAACCTGTGCTTCTCATGAACAACAAAACTAGCTATAGTTAGCTATGGGGCCAAAACCATTTTGTATATCAGGCTGTAAACATGTTTATTTCTGCTGTAAATTCGGACATTTTAACATGGAGACCGATGGGGATAGACTAATTTTTAGAGACAGCAACAAGTGGCCATTTGAGGAACTGCAGTTTCTGGAACTTTCATGCTGGTTTCATTTCTCAGGGTGCTGCTCAGTATCGGCAGATTGTGTTGTCCTATAAAGTTGCAAATCATAACTGCAGCTCTTACCACATTTGTTAGGGCATCGGATTTGGGACACACAAACATCACCATCTGTGGTTGATTCTCCCTCTGATGTATATTCCTTTGATGCAGTTTACACACCAGACGCTGCCACGCTGACGTCTCCCACACTGACTGTGCAGGTGCATATTCTTTGTTTTTAACTGGTATGGTGACGCAGTTGAGTTTTCTGTTTTTGATTTTGGAAAGGATAGAAAGACAGCATTATACAAACTCTTTAAATAGCCAGTTTTAGAGCTAAACCTTGACAGCTACCATTACACAGCTACGACTGGACAATCACTGCTTAAGGAGGGCTTTAGTGAAATGTCAGCTGAAGCTTTATGCAGGCCTATTGCATGTAGCAAACTTGCTTTGAAGGTTACTTTTCCAAAAGTTTTTGGGAATTACATTGACTAGTTCATGCTTCGATTGACAATGCTGGCTGATTTACTTTTCACAGGCGTGCCTTTGTCCCCAAGTCATGAAATTTTAATGTGGGGGATAATGTCAGTTCGCAATTACAAAAAAAAAGGGGGGCAAGATTGGATTTGTGCACTTTCTGCAGTGCTGCCAATGTTACTGTGAAGCCCCGGTACAGGGCAATCAATATTGTGAACATTAACAATTCCCCTCAAATGCTAGCCTGGAGATGTTCAATTAACAATGAATGGAAGATAGATTTTGTGGTCTCAAACTTTGTTTCTTCAAATGAGCTTTATTTTCTATTACATCTATGAGTCGTGAATTAGGGAGGGTGTTTGTCAGAGAAACAGTACAGGTTGCAGTCAGCAATTTCATCATTATATTTGTCATTAAACATCATTGATTAGAAGCCAAGATGTTCATTTCTCCTTGTCTCGAGTCACTCACACACTCCAAAGTATATAAAACCTGCAATGCATTGGTACAGCAGAGTTCAGTGTGCTGACACCTTGTGTGATGAGCCCTAGGGGAAGTGGATGTATATTAAGAATATTTTAGGGAAAAGGGTAAGATGTTGAATTAATTTAATATTGCTTGTGATTTCCATGTCTGAAGTTGGTACAGTGTCAGGCAGGTTAAATGAAGCGTAAGTTAATTCATTTTAATATCTGGGGCTGAAAGGTTGGCTCACAATTGTTTAGAACACCCTCAGAGAGCAGGAAAATCTGGTCTGTTTTCACTGTGAGAGAAAGATAACAGACGGAAAATGATCATTTCCACTGAAATAACATTCAGTATAAAAATAGCAAACATGTTCTGTACTAACATGAAACCAAACAGTAAAAGACTCACAAGAATGTGCTGTTTTTTTTTAACACAGAGAGTGTGATGCATGCTGGGCTTCAGCTGCAGTATCTGTGCGCCAAATAGCAATATCTCCCAGCATGAGGCGTACAGCCCTCTGGCAATATCCTTCTCACATAGAGCCAAGGTCACTTGGCTAACTACAGTATCTCATCTCACAATGCAAAAGGATTACCAGTTTCTTGGGCTACTCTCTGATGGGGAAACTGCCTCACTATCGCCCGACTTCAACAGACCCTCCATCATCAAGTGCTGTTGACACTGAGCTTGCGTGCCCTTCGTTATTCGGTGTGTATAGCGGTGCTCGCATTCACACTGTTTTCCAGATGCACACCTAATTACACCTGTGGAAAAATGAACCAGAGTGCTTTTTGGCTTTTTTCCAAGGATGGGTCTTTCACCTCCTCCCACACATCCCTCTTCTCCTTTGGTTCTCCAACAGTGGCAGCGCTACTGTTAGCACTGGCTTCACATTTATTGCTTCCTCCGATAGTTTACGCTCAACTTTCTCTACCCTACAGTCAAATAAAATCATCAGTCTTGAAGCTGGGATGATAAAAATGGCATCCACATGGCAACCTTTTCCAGAGATTATTGGGCAGGCCGTGACATGCTGTCATGACAGTGCCACATTACATCAGGGAGGGAAACTCTCAGATTATCAAAGAAAACTTTCCAAGTCTGCCTCGCAGCAGTAAACTACTCAAGATTTGTGGATATGGTAACAAATAAATTAGAGTTCGAGTCATGTAATTAATTGCGTTATTGGCATGTTGCTGTTTTGTGGCTCTGCAGCCAGGGGCAATTAGGATTAGACGATGTGAGATATGGAGAATTGAGTGTTGCGCCCCTGAATACCGCCTTTACCAATTCAGCAGCAGCTCCACATGAGAGTGAGGACCCCAGGAGTATTTTACAGAGCGGATTATCAATTCACTGCTGCCAGGAGAAAAACTATCTCTCCACTGGGAGATGCTGTTATTTCAAATCTTTGTCCAATTATACTATGCTTGCAGGGGCAGTGAGTGAGTGTGTGTGTGTGTGTGTGTGTGTGTGTGTGTGTGTGTGTGTGTGTGTGTGTGTGTGTGTGTGTGTGTGTGTGTGTGTGTGTGTACATGCAAGACATGCAGGTTGATTGGGCCGGCTTGAGAGGAGGACACAGTGCAGTGGGGATATAATCAAAAGTAGTAAGTGTTTGCAGTCAGTAGAAATAGTTGGAGAGCCACATGGTTTCTAAAGAGAGATGAGAAGCTGGGTCTCCATGGAGGCGGTGTTGGAATCTGCTTTGCTGATGTAAAATCACAATCAAAAGCATTAAGAGCACCGGGGATGAGGACAAAAATGCAACCCGGAGAGTCCATCTGACACAGCAGCTGTGTCTTGGTGTCGTCTGGTGAACATTGATTCAGCGATGCCCTCGCTTTTGATCTCAGACTAGTTTTTGTTCCTGAAGTCCTCTGTTGTCGATCTGTGAAAGCGCCTCAGCATTGGATCACAGCGTGGGCGTCGCATTGTGTGACACTTGCCATGTCTTGGCCTCTCTGAGTCCAAATTGATTGAGTAGGGTTGTTTATTATAGGGGAGAGCAAAGTTCATGGAAACTTTGCAGAGGTGTATTTGAGAGCGGTGTTAAAATAAAACTAATTTCAAACAGCCGACCTAGTGGTCTGTCTAGGTTTATGTGTAGCGAGACTGAAATGTGAACTTTGTCCCTCAGGATGGAGCTTAACTAAAGACCGACGGCTTCACTCAAATCAAGACAGACAGAAAGCCTACACTCGAATAAATAGTCATGTTGTTTATTGAGGGAGAAAAATAAATACGTTTCAGCTCTAAGCTGTAATCAGTGTAATCAAAAACAGCAGTGGCACAGTAAAGCAGGTGAGGCTTAAACACCAATCAGCAAACAGAAAAGGTAATTGCATGTTAGGATACTTCTGTGAATGAACCTCAGAGAAAGTGGACACTCCTCATTGAAAGAAATGTGACCGCCAAAAACAGGAACACAACATCCAGCCTCAGCAACGGCAAGAACAGAGATCAGGACATCAAGAAACTATCTGTGATAATAAATGAAAGAAGCTGCATCAAACACATTAAATCACACTGTTTATAATCGCCATATTGCATACTCCATACTCCATAGTCCACAAAAAAAAATCACAAAATGACATGATCTCTATTCTTCAAGAATAGCAAGTCAATACTATTCTAATATACACTACAGTTCAAATGTTTGGGGTCACCCAGGCAATTTCACGTTTTCCATGAAAATTTACACTTTTATTCATGTGCTAACATAACTGCACAAGGGTTTCCTAATCCTCAATTAGCCTTTCAACACCATTAGCTAACACACTGTAGCATTAGAACACAGGAGTGATGGTTGCTGGAAATGTTCTTCTGTACCCCTATGAAGATATTCCATCAAAAATCATCTGTCTCCTGCTAAGAATAGTCATTTACCACAATAACAATGTCTAGACTGTATTTCTGATTCATGTAATGTTATCTTCATTGAAAAAAAAACTGCTTTCATTTCAATAACAAGGACATTAGTAGGTGGCCCCACACTTTTGAACAGTAGTGTGTGTATGTTCTATAAAATCAGTGTCTCACGAGATGGATGCTAAAGAAATATTGAATCACTGCTATATTAATATACAGTGCCTTGTGAAAGTATTCGGCCCCCTTGAACCTTTCAACCTTTCGCCACATTTCAGGCTTCAAACATAAACATATAAAATTTTAATTTTTTGTCAAGAATCAACAACAAGTGGGACACAATCGTGAAGTGGAATGAAATTTATTGGATATTTTAAACTTTTTTAACAAATAAAAACCTGAAAAGTGGGGCATGCAATATTATTCGGCCCCCTTGCATTAATACTTTGTAGTGCCACCTTTTGCTGCAATTACAGCTGCAAGTCGCTTGGGGTATGTCTCTATCAGTTTTGCACATCCAGAGACTGAAATTCTTGCCCATTCTTCCTTGCAAAACAGCTCGAGCTCAGTGAGGTTGGATGGAGAGCGTTTGTGAACAGCAGTCTTCAGCTCTGCCCACAGATTCTCGATTGGATTCAGGTCTGGACTTTGACTTGGCCATTCTAACACCTGGATACGTTTATTTGTGAACCATTCCATTGTAGATTTGGCTTTATGTTTTGGATCATTTTCCTGTTGGAAGATAAATCTCCGTCCCAGTCTCAGGTCTTTTGCAGACTCCAACAGGTTTTCTTCCAGAATGCTCCTGTATTTGGCTCCATTCATCTTCCCATCAATTTTAACCATCTTCCCTGTCCCTGCTGAAGAAAAGCAGGCCCAAACCATGAGGCTGCCACCACCATGTTTGTCAGTGGGGATGGTGTGTTCAGGGTGATGAGCTGTGTTGCTTTTACACCAAACATATCGTTTTGCATTGTGGCCAAAAAGTTCGATTTTGGTTTCATCTGACCAGAGCACCTTCTTCCACATGTTTAGTGTGTCTCCCAGGTGGCTTGTGGCAAACTTCAAACGAGACTTTTTATGGATATCTTTGAGAAATGGCTTTCTTCTTGCCACTCTTCCATAAAGGCCAGATTTGTGCAGTGTACGACTGATTGTTGTCCTATGGACAGACTCTCCCACCTCAGCTGTAGATCTCTGCAGTTCATCCAGAGTGATCATGGGCCTCTTGGCTGCATCTCTGATCAGTCTTCTCCTTGTTCCAGGTGAACGTTTAGAGGGATGGCCGGGTCTTGGTAGATTTGCAGTGGTCTGATACTCCTTCCATTTCAATATGATTGCTTGCACAGTGCTCCTTGAGATGTTTAAAGCTTGGGAAATCTTTTTGTATCCAAATCCGACTTTAAACTTCTCCACAGCAGTATCTCGGACCTGCCTGGTGTGTTCCTTGGTCTTCATGATGCTCTCTGCACTTTAAACAGAACCCTGAGACTATCACAGAGCAGGTGCATTTATACGGAGACTTGATTACACACAGGTGGATTCTATTTATCATCATCAGTCATTTAGGACAACACTGGATCATTCAGAGATCCTCACTGAACTTCTGGAGTGAGTTTGCTGCACTGAAAGTAAAGGGGCCGAATAATATTGCACACCCCACTTTTCAGTTTTTTATTTGTTAAAAAAGTATAAAATATCCAATAAATTTCATTCCACTTCATAATTGTGTCCCAATTGTTGTTGATTCTTGACAAAAAATTAAAATTTTATATCTTTATGTTTTAAGCCTGAAATGTGGCGAAAGGTTGAAAAGTTCAAGGGGGCCGAATACTTTCACAAGGCACTGTATTTATATTTGATATAAATAATAACTCTCTATTATTCTAGTACATATTGTATTAGAGTGAAATATAATAATTCTTTAATATAGTCAAAGTGAATATTTTATAGAATCTATTTTGTACGTATTTTATTTGGGGTAAATAATGAGTAACTGTTAGATATATTAAGACATTTTGGACCTTTTGTAAGCAGACACTGACTTTAAAGATTTGTTTTCTACACACAGCCTATTCACAATGTTAATGTCTATATATTATGAAATGTGTTTCTTCAGGCTGATAACAGCTTACCTTGGACGGATTTTTATCTCACAATACTACAACCTACAAGATTACTCATTAGTGAGTCTTTCTGCTTGGATTCATGCCAACACCGTGCACCTGATACATTTTTACAGATGTCGAGTTGAACGCGCTGCCACTGTTGCCTATATTTATTATAACATTATGACTGCATTACAGCAAGACTTTTTTTCTGGTGATAGATTGAAAGATTATGAAGAATCCAAAGTGCACAGAGTTGATCTCATAGCAGCTCCTTATGACCAGACCAACAGTCTGCTGCCATGCCAGCAGCTCCGTGAGGCTATACATAGTCACAGTGCTGCTTTAGGCAAAATGTTAATGCCATTGTGCCAATACACTCAAAACCACTGTAGTGATACACTCATATTTGGTGGTAATTACTCAACACCAAGTATAGCTGAGGCTGTTGTGAATGTCCTAAGTTTTGCAGTAAAGATCCAAAATATTGACTAAAGCTATATTTTCACTTGATGAAGGCTCTCGAGTCTAAATTACAGTTCATTTCCAGGGTAACACGAACATCTGTAGCAAATGTTCTGAGAAAACTTTGACCTGCTGGTGGCACCACTGGTGAGGTCAGGGGATTATTAAAGTTAGGAGTCATTCTCAACAGATCACAGATGTCCAAGTTTCATTTTTGTATTACCTGGCCATGAGTTTTGCCACACTTTATCAAATGTGTTTACTGTTTTATGTGAAAGAAATAAACTAGTGTGTTCAAAAGCAAGGCTTGTGAAAATACTTTTGAAGTATGGACCTTGTAAATTCCCTTTACAGAATAAACTTTACTTTTAATAAGCAAGAGTGTTTTTTCAGATTGAAAAACGAGAAAAAGAGAAGAAAACTGTTCTCAAGGTCAAGTATGAAATTTCAATCTTAATTAAAACCAGCACTGACTGGTGTCAATGGCAATGAATAAAAAAAGACATTTCTGCTTCTATTGCACTGATTTTTTAATTCTTAAAAAAGAAAAATAAACTGCCCATTGTGAGTCTAATTAAGTTAAAATCGTGTAATGCTTAATTGGTATTGATTGTTCAAGTGCTTGCATTTTACCTGTGTTGGTTCTATCAGGACTGATGTTGGTGTTTGTGAGAATAACTTCTACAAATACCTTTACCATCTAGTTCTGACTGAAAATCAAGTGTTTTTGAGACCTCAGTATTGTATAGCCTTGTGTAGCATAGAAGTGGAAAAATTTGATGTCAAAAAGTGTCAAAGTCCGTGGATCAACGTAAACATTATGAGCCAGGTTCTGTTTACAGCCACAACAACTTTCAAGACAATCTGTAAAATAGTTGTGGTGACTTGCTACAGTCCAAAATGATGGACGCCAACAACAAAGACCTTTGCCTCAGGCGAAAATTAATACCACCGGGGGAGCATTTGTTGATATGTTTCAAAATATTCCATTGCTTGCTCAGGAGTTACATTAGAAATATAACACACAATAGAATTAAAAAAAAAAAAAAAGGTCATGTCTGTAAACAAAGAATAAACAAAGTGACATTTGGGGATTATGCAAATTGTTTTTTTAGAACTCATGTCACATTGCTTGATTTCAGACTACATCAACAACCAGCATCATCTCATTAACACTGCTGCCTCCTGGAAGTTTATCCAACTGTTATTTTGACAGAATGTAGTATGCAAGAAGCTTCAGCGATAGAACAAAGAAGCCCGCTGGGATGCACACAGACAGACACCCCCTATACCCCCACCCCCATACCTGAGGATCAAAACAACTTTGTGGGGATTCGGGGACCAGATGCCCCCACAATCTTCCATCCCTTCCACCCTTGAATCCTCTTCCTCCCGTCTTTTATTTCTTTTTGTCTTTACTTTCTCTTTTTCCCTGCCTGTTTTCCGTTCTCGTCTTCTTAGCAGCAGGAGTGCAGCGGTGTTGCCGAGGTACTAACAGGCACTTTTGCCAGATTGCTAAGAACTTCAAAGTGTGTTTGACATGTACACTCGGGAGGCCCGCACTGGGAGCGAGTGTGTCTCATGCTGAGACCTCAGGATGGGTCTAAAAAGCACCGTGTGTATCCACACTATTAACATTCAAAGGCACTTGCACTTTGCTGACTCTTATAGAGCTCCTTTGAATTACAGTGCAATAAGAAAGTATTCAGAATTCTTCACTTGTGCAGCCTTAGCAGTGTAATAGAAAGCTGCCATTCATGATGACAAAAGAGAATTTTTGACATTTTTGAAAATTTATTTTAAAGAAAATCTTAACACTCTTTGTTGGTGCCTCATATTTCTCCTGATCATGCTTGAGATGTTCCTGCCTTGATTGGAATCCACTTGTGGCAAATTTGGTAAATTGGATGTGATTGGGAAAGGCACACATGTGTGTATATAAGGTCTCACAGCAGACAGTGCATATCAGTGTAAAAATCAAGCCATGAAGTTTCAGAAACTGAGCCGTGCTTGACGCATAGACAGGGAGAAGGTTTAAAACAGGTCTGCTGCACTAAAGGTTCCCTTGAGCACAGTGACCTTCATTATTCTTAAACGAAAGATGTTTGCAGCAACCAGAACTGAACTAGAGATGTCTGCCATGGTCAAAATGAGCAATCAGGGAGAAGGGCCTTATTAGGAGAGGTGACCCCGAATCTGATGATCATTCTGCCAAAGCTCTAGAGATTCTGTGAGGGGATGGGAGAAATATCTGAACGCACAACCATCACTCCTCCAATTTGGTCAGACAGAAGTCTCTCTTCAGTGAAACACACATGAAAGCCTGCTTCAAGTTTGCAAAAAAAAAAAGATAAAGAAGGAAAAAAAACAAGCAGAACTGAAATTGTTTGGCCTCAGTACTAAGCCTCACATCTCGGGGAAACCGCTGCTTATCACCTGCCCAATATGATCTCAAATTTCAAATCCCAATATCTCAGGGATAAAGCATGGTGGTGGCAGCATCATGCAGCAGGAACATGGAGACCGGTCAAGATGGAGGAAAGCTCCACCCTGATATCCGCAATGAAAACGTACTCCAGAGCCTTCAGGACCTAAGACTGGACCAAAGGAACACCTTCCAACATGATCTTAAGCACACAGGCTGATACAGCAATAGGGTGGCTTCAGGACAAGTCTGTGACAACTCTCTAGAAAGACCTGAAACTGACTCTCAACTGGCTGTCCCTCTCCAACCCGACAGAGCTTGAGATGATCCGCAAAGTAGAAAGGCAGGGAGTGTGCAAAGCTTATCACGTCACACCCAAGAAGACCCGAGGCTGTAATTACTGCTAAAGGTGCCAAACTGAATACTGAGTAAAGGCGCTGAATACATTTGGTAATGTGATTTCCTCTTTACTAATTGGTTGGTAAGTGTACATGATGACAGGCAAATTTTATTTAAACAATATTAATATATTTTTCTGAATGTGCTGTAAACATGTGTCAGCTCTGACTCAACAGCTCCAACAATATATTGTAGGTTACAAACTGCCCCGTGTGACTGACGTGGAGTGTTGAGACAGCACTTTTATGACCTACATATCAGTTAAAGCACTCTGGCATTGTGTTTGACATTTGTCATACTAGAGGCACGTTTTTGTCCCAGCTGCCATGTTTATGTCTGTCCTTTTTTAATTTGAAGTGTCTTTCCATTTGGGAGAAGCTTTGAGAGAGTGAGATTTCTTTTTTTTCTTCCACCAACAGTGTATGTTCTAAAGAGGAATGCCTTTTCAGAATTTAATTCAGCACTTCATCCACAGAACATGACAAGTCTGCATCAGAAAGGGCTTTCAGTCCCCTCAGTGCACTTGAGATCTTTTCATTTCATTATGATACGCCAGGGTTTATCTGCCTTGTCTTTTTATTTTTGCAGCTTCACATTGACTAGTCACAACACTCAGTTTATGACAATAAGCTCAAGTGGGCTTTAAAATATGAAAAGTGCAAAGACACAGATTAAAAACAAGAGATAAGCATGAATGAGTTATGAATTCACTAAACATTGGGATATTGCTTGAGTGAAAATGATTATGATGTTTGTAGTGATGTATACCAATGATTGGGGAAAGAATGGAAAAAGGGAAACTTAGAATGACTAATATCCTGAAATTTCCATGCTATAAATGTCTGTAAAAGTATATATGTTAATGAAAATAATGTTTTTAGACTATGAAACTAAAGAGCTGTGGAGGGCTTGAAGATATGACAAGTTAAAGTCCTTGACAGTTCAGTATGAAAGTGAATATCCAATTTAACAGTGGTAATTTTTGACTTGCTTGGTAAGTAAAAATTCTTGTTGTTTTTCATCCTTAACTTTTTTTTTTTTTAAAAATGAACTTTTTCAGCCAGATTCCAGCTTAACCGCTAATGCAGGAAGTATAGTATTCTTAAACTTCCTGAATGAAAGGGCATGGAGGTTGGGGTGGAGGATGGGGGTGTTGTGCATCCAACATTTATGACCAATACCAGAGTTGGTGTCCTATTACAGAGAGGCAAAAAGTATTGATAATTTTACTATCCTGTTTAAGGGATGGTCCACAATCACCATTTAATTTTTTAATTTTTTTTTACTGATTTTCACTGAGCTGCATCAAAACAAGATGTTAACACAATATTTTGCCTTATCTAGTTAACGTAGGGGTGACATGGTGGAATGATGGTTAGTACTGTTGCATCACAGCGAGAAGGTCCAAGGTTCAAATCTCGATCTGGGGTCATGCAGAGTGTGCTTGTCCCGGTAATGGAAAAATGTTAAGGATTGTATTACCTGTTCTATAGGTAAACCATTATTATCAAAGCTAAAACAAAAAAAAGTCTTGAAATTTTCCAATTGACATGTAATGATTCCACAATATGTGCAATTTTTATTTAAGCAATGTCTAATTAATAATATTAAACCTTTCCCGCCATATTCTAATTATATGAGATGCACCTGTAAAACCAAAACAAGACACTGAAAGATGCTAAAATGCTAGAAAAAAGGGAACGAAGTACCACATAATTGTATGATAATTGTCTGTGGGTTCATCTCTACAAGCAACACGTTTCATTTTAGATGTTGTCATTTGTCTGATTGTTAACATTAATAGACAGAACAGTGCAGCTTTAATGATCCATTAGTTATCATGCACAGACTAAGCACATTCGTAGGCATTACATTTATAAATTACCTAACACCTGAAATGGAACTGAAGAGAGCTGGTTAAGGTCAAACATGGATCATGAATGTTACACGAGAAAAATGAAATATGTGAAAAGAACGACGGGGCTCTTATGGGGGTGTTTTGTGAGTGTGTCCATGAGAGCAGAACATTCACATGTGAGCTCCTTAGTGCCTTATCCACTAGTCATTATTTCTCATGTTGAACATCTGATTCTGGAGGACAAGCACGACAATAAAAATGGCCAATAGGCTATTTTCCTTGGAAAATAAACATGATGAGCAAAGTCTTTGAGCAGAGCTTTTAATCATGGCATTGCTGTGTTACTGCAGACAATGGCCATTGTTTCATTTGGCAATAAAGCAATGTCAAACACTGAAGCGCTTTTGCTGAATTCATATCTTTCCTTTGCATGTATGTAAGCAATTTGCACAGTTTTTTATTCACATTTTCTCAATCTTATTGTTGAAACTGGCCGTTACAGCACTTGAATGTTCTGATATCCACTGTATGATTGTAATCTGTGTCAGTTTCTGGCAGCTAAACAGAATAAAAGCAACACAAAGAAACATCGCTTATATGAAATAATTGCAGGACTGAGGAGTGAGGAGCGACTGCCAGCTCTCTGCTTACCTTTGCCTAGAAGCTAATGATGTGTGCACCCTGAGAGTCTCATGCTGTCCTAATAGCATTACTGAGGGGATTGGGCTACCTGATGGCTGCTGGTCATAATATGTTTGGACCTGTGTGTCAACATGATCAGCTCACAGCTAACAAGATCTAAAAAAACCAGCAGGAGGAAATGCACAGGGACTGTCAGTGTCTGAGGAGATCACAAGGAAATGTTTGATTTGAGAGATACATTTTCATTAGACAGGGTGGGGTTCAGTAGAAAAATTTAAAGGAGAAGGCTGGCAGTCTTTTTTCAACATTTTCCTTGTCAGCATTTGGCAGAAAAACAATGAGACCAAGCAGCGCCAGTACCCAAAGCCCGATAGTTCCGTCTGTGTCACAGAGATCCGTTGTTGTCCAAAAACTATTAAAAACACATCAGCGAGCCACAGTGTTGCAGTGACTGACGTGTTCCTTCATTACCACGAAGACGAAGTTTAATTTGTCTCAATCCCACATTCACTGTCCTGCGGCCAGAAATGCTCATTAGGGCACTGAATGTGGGATCTGCTGCTTCTGTGAAAATGAAAAATATGAAATATATCGAACTGTTTACTCCTGCGTGAGTACAACGCAGCATCTTTCGGCACAACAAGGATGGCTCACAGGCCGGTAATATATGTTGGTCAGATGATCCATCGACAGGTTGGAGACATTTCAATAACCTTTTTTTTTTTTTGTAATGAATGACCATTTTCAGGTCAAAATGACATTTTATCCCACCGGACTCAGCTGTACTTTGTGTTCAGCGCTAATTAGCAAATGTGCAGTGCTGACATGTTAAACTAAGACACAACCTGGAAAATTTTCTCTTACAGAAAAGATGAAATGACCATGACTTCTTCAGAATCATCTTTTGTAATATGAAAAAAACATATATGTGCATCAATCTGGCAAGGATGTTTATACAGCTGCAATTATTTAACAGAGATGATGGACATTCTGATTTTCACATGATTTTAAACCACATCAAACTGATTACATATAAACTCAATAAAGCAATGGTCACTTTAACCACAGGGTGAACTTTGCATTATGTCATATTTTCATAGCAGAGATAGTCTGCTTTCCAGTCATTATCATCATCATTATTATTAATGTAAATGGAACAATCTACTGGCTGAAGAGTCCTCTAGAACTACACAGACAAGACAGCATTTCAGAGATCAGAATACACATGACTGAGGCACAAGAACAAATTCAGCCAAATGATGTTAGAAATAACAATAAAACTAAACTACAAAATTATATTAACCACTGCGAATCGTGTGATGCTGTTGAGAAGGGAAAGGTGCACGTACACCATGAAAATCTCCTGTATGTCTTTACATTAGCATTGCTTCTGTGGTGCTGCACACAATTTAAAGAGCTTACATGCCACCTCCATGTAATGTGGAGTTAAGGGTTCATTGTCATTTCATCCTTCTTTGTGAGTTTGGGTTGTAAAGTAAGTATTGCAAACCTGTTGAACAGCAGCCTCCAATCCTACGTGAAACACTGTGTACCTCTAGACTCTTGGCTACCTTTGTTTTAGCAAAAGTAAGAAACACTAAATTACAATTAGTGAATCAAGTTGGGCTACTTTAGGAAAGCTTAGGTAAATGCAAAAAAGGAATTACCTTACAACATGCACTTTAAAGGACCAGTGTGTGGGATTTAGGAGGATCTGTGAGGAGAAAAGGAATATAATATTCATTCATATGTTTTCATTAGTGTATGATTGGGTACCAACAGTCCAAAAACATGCTGAGGTTAATTGGTGATTCTGAATTATCCGTAGATGTGAATGTGAGTGTGATTGGTTGTCTGTTGCTCTTTATAGCTCCGTGATAGACTGATGTCCTGTGCAGATGAACCTGCCTTCACTCTAAGTCAGCTGGGATGCACTCCAGCCCCCATGTGACCCTTTACAGCCGGGGTGACAAACATACATACAGATCAAAATCGGCCCATCAGAAAGTCCAATCCAGTCCACTCTGCAAAGTGTAAAAACATTGCAGAGAAGGCATCAACTGCAAATTGTAAATTTGTAAAACTGTAGATTTTAAATAATTTCTCAACCTTTACAAGTTGTTTTTATCATAAGGTAAAATACTAGATGGTTCCGTTCCAGATACCTGCGATTGAAGATTTTGTGGTTTTGTAGACCAACTGTGATCTGTAAGTTGTAACGCACATGTGTAAATGATAAACTGAGGAATAATATTGTTGAAACTGAACTTATTTTAAAAGTACTTTTCTTCGGAATTTCAGTTTGTTCCTAATGTCTGCCATTCTGTCACTTTTGCACTGCTCCTTTCCTTTGTTATATGCTGCCACTTGGACAGTTTTTGTACATTTTTTTGTAAAGATTTCTACTTAAGTCGTTTACTCCTCTATTTAGTTATTTTTTATTCTTATTTTATTTTCTAAACGTATTTATCTTGTATGTTTAAAAGGGAGAGTCATCCAGAATTTCATTGTACACTGTGTCTAATGACAATAAAGCTTTTTTAAAACAAAAATCTTATCTTATTTTAAAAAGTTTATTAAACGCGAATATTTTCAGAAAGTACTGTTTTGCATTAACACAAAGGGAAACATTTGGAGTTGTTGTTGTTTATAGGTTATTAAGCTGTGACTTTTCTGGTCAGGCCCACTTGAGATCAAATTCTACTGAATGCGGCCTCTGAACTAAAAAGAGTTTGACACCCCTGCTCTATAGAATAAAGCAGTGTAAAGATAATGGATGGATGGATGGATGGATGATGTATAATTGCCTAAAAATGAAATCCGTATGCTTTAGTCAGAATTAGCCCTTTATATGTACTGAAGGAACAGGTCTTCTCACATGTTGCTCCATTATCTTCAGTATCGTGGAGCAGACAAAGCAAACACTGGCTCCATACAGGGCCCTTTGAGTTTTACGTGTTTTTAGCAGCCATAGGTTTTCTCAGAATGTGAGGATGAAGCGAGGGGTTTTCCTTCGCTTTCACATCCTAAATGCCTCTGAATTTTACACACTGCATCTTAAAAACCAACTCAGGATTTGTGTTCATGTTAATTTCGTATGACGTCCTCCCTGACCACAACGTTTAACTGACCAAGTGATGTTTGATTTATGAGAAGTGCACAAAATCCAACAGTGAACAACAAAATGCTGCTGCTATAGTACCTCCTTCCATGTCACACCTCAGTACTTAAGAGCTGCTTTTTTGCTCCATGAAATTTAGCATATTTTACTTTAGACTCACCTTGGAAGTGTCTTCTGTAAACACAGCTCCAGCTACAGTAATTAGAGCAGGCTTTGGGAGGATCCAAGACACTTCCTCCTCAGATGCTTCCATTGTGGGCATGCTTATTAAAGGTAATTGGATTATTTCTACTCTGTTTATCTCTTAATTCCCCACATCTGTACTTTGAGGCGGGGGTGGAGATTGGATAAAAGAGAAACACGGGATCTCACTGAGGCTTTATGGGACTATTCCCGCAGTGGGTTCTCATCCCTGCCCGTCGGATCTCCAGGGAACCAGATCTTAACATGTGAAACTAGAACCAAGACCAGGGACAACAAGGCCTTATCAATCCTCTATTACACACTGCAAAGTGGGGATGACTTCACGCTTTAATGTGACTACTTGATCCTTTTGACATAGCACAAATGCTGCCAGACAGCATTACCTTCCAATCAAACCAGAAATTCTAATTTTTGCATCTCAGACATGGGGCTCCAGATCAATAAAGTATATACTGTAGGAGAACGCAATTCAAAGCCATTGATTTTTCTCTGCATGACATCAATCTGACAAGCTAAAAATAGATTTACCTTTAAAATATTGCAGCAGAAATCAATTCATTTTTGTTTCGTTCTATTACACATTTACTTTAGCGGCATTCCCGGTGGGAGAGAGAATTAGTTTTTGTCTTTTTCTTTGCTGTGAGTTGAATTTGTGTATACCTGCATGTTTAAGCTTCAGGCTCACAAGTGGGAAAAGTAATCCCCTCGAACCTTGTAATCTTGTCACGCTACTTGACTTTCTTTTTTACTGCAGAGAAGACTATGAAGCAAGACCTTGGCTTGCAAATAAATTATGGCTACCAGAGTTCCTAAAAAAAAAAAAAAAAAAATGCATGGGGTCTCCAGGCGTGATTTTCACCTTTCTCTTTTTGATTTCATTGCTGTTTATACATTCTTTGTCTCTCATTAGCAGAAACTTACTCCAGTGCTTCAATGCCACTGATTAATTATGCAACTGCAGAGGCATCCGCTACATCACAATAATGAATTAATGATCTGCATTTGCAAGATTGTCGTGTGCGACCTACATTTTTCCCGCGATTGTTTCCTTCTTTTTCACGCTTGCAAGAATAATTATGCTCTAAAATCTGTTCTTACACGAAAATCGATCCTCGGTGTGATGCGCTGAGAGACTGCAGCAGCTGCAGCAGCAGCATCGCTAGGAGGAAAGACTCAGCTTCAGGGTTTGTTGCAAAAAACCTGACACACAACGGCCCTTTTACATGGCCGTGACATAAACAGTCGTCGCTCCACCTCCCCCCTTCTCTGCTTGCCTCTTCCCTCTCTCCATTTCATTACTTAGCTTGATGCCATTGTCACTTATAATAAATATCCAGATCTGTGCACATCACACTCTGCTCCGGTGACCTTTTCTCAAAGTGTGCGGTGTGTGACAAATTCAATGCCGCGTGATTTCTGTGTGCAGCACTGATCTGCCCATTTGTAACGGCAAAATAAAAGCGATTGCAAGGTTATACACATTGTCAAGAGCGACAAAGAAGCGCGGGCGAGGCTTCTTACATCTGCTACATCTTTTGCTTTCAACCTTGGCAGACCTTGAAGTGCTATCCCTGCATGACTGGCAGCAAGAAAATAGTCTTTGGTTTGGAATGACAGTCTCAAAGAGATGTGAAAGTGGGTGGTATTTTTTTTCTCCGAGTTCTTTTTTGCATAGCAATGTAAAGCCTTGTGAGTCACAATAAAAGCTCAGGACATGCATTGTTTCATTCTCAGTGAAACAGGAATCAGTTTTTATGCAGTTTTCTAGGTACAGCCATGCAAACAAAAGTGTTTTTAAAAAAAAAAATATTATGACACTATAAAGCATAGAAAGCCTCAGGCCACACTGAGCACCTCAGTTAAAACAGAGAGAACTCAATCCAGCGCTGTAATGCCATTCTCACTTATTATAAATACCATCTTTATCGGTTCACCAGTCAACTGATTGCATGAATTACATTCCCAGGAGTAATACAGTCATTTGCATCGCCCTGGTTTACACAGCCGTGAAGAGGTTCATCTATTTTTTCTCCCCTCTCTTTATGTTGCAGCAGTGAACTGCCTCAGCGCTTCCCATCGGTTCCCAGCTCTGTCCTCAGGCGGCCACATCTGTCCCCGTCCCCACTTACACTCCGTCAAAGCGCTAATTCAGCACAGAGACTTGACATTTGGCTACTGCGGTCCGTCTCTAAACCTCCCACCCTCGCCCTCCCCCTTCCAGCCTCCCCTCACCACCCGATGAAATCTTATTAGCTATCAAAACACTCGATAAACAATGTGAAACTTAATCCTGTCCGATCCGATGTGTAGCTTTGGCTGTGCTTTTCTATTTGCTCCTGAAATGGGTTTCACAGATGGAGAGCGCCAAGGTGCATCACCGACTGTCTTTGGCTTTTAAGTCTGCGGTGATTCAGTGTCTGTGCCGGAGTAAATGTATGACCGGAGGCCCAGGTGAGCCAGACAATGAGAACTGTCAGCATATCCAGGTTGATATATGGTGTTTGCGGGTGCGAATGAAATATAGAATTCACGGTGTGTATTAACATGAGCGGTCTCCCCGCATGTTTGTAAATGAGATCCTTTTTCTCTCTTGTGGATATATATATATTTATCTACATTATAGAGGATATATCTGCATTTAGAAATCCTAATGGAGAAGGGATTGTTACCAGATGTCAGAAAGAAATTGCACTGCTTCATGTTTATTAATTACGGGAGATATATCCTAGAGCTAGGAGGGGAAAAAAATACAATTTGCTGCACCACAGGACAAGAAATTCATCCTTGGGCGCTGTGGGTTCAGTCTTGTCTGTGAATTCGATGTGTCTTTCATTTTTACCGAGAGAAAACTGGGAGGGAGGACGATCTGAGATTCAATTTACGGACAAGATGGAAAGCCAACACAGATGTCAGGAGTGAAAAATAGTTTCAATTGACAAGTGAAAGAAGTTTGCAGTGTTGGGCTGTGATGGTTCTGGCAGATGAGTTTCTGTCCTCGCCAGTGTGTTACAGCTGACGTCCAAGGTTGACGGCTGGTGGAATCCTGCATCTCCAGACTGTTTACTATGAGGTATTTTTGGCGGTTGCTTGAAAATCCTACAGCACAACAGGTTGGAGGGACGAGAGGAATAACTGATGTGTGGCATGTGCATAATTCATTTCGCAGACAGCGTGATCAAACGCAGTCAATGCCATGCTATTTCCCACCAGTGTCCTACCTGTAACAGACGATTCTGTGACTGACACAGCAGCTGTAATCTCTGTCTAGAATCACCGCCTGGAATCCACTGATATTCAAGGATAACGCATAATCAGCGCTTGTTCAGCAGGAAATGAATAGCGAGGCTTTTTTCATTCGAGAGGATCCAAATAGGCCTTGAATGATTTCCATAAATGAAACAAACATTCCTCGCAAATGTCAGATTCCTCGCCATCAAGGTTTGTTTATTTTTAATCTCCTTTGTTATCCATCATTTAAAAAAAAATAAAAAAAATCTGCTCTATCGGAGTGGAGGTGCTGCATGTTTACCAGACTTAATAACTCATTCGCTCACCTGAGAATACAACCGAGTGGAAGGAAGCATCGGCCGCCAGCTGCAAGTTATACATAAAGATGAAGTAAGGAGAGTGCCTTTTGAAGACAAAACCAATTACTGCAGCAATTTTGAAGTCAGACAACGGACACAGGTCATTTCATATGATTTTACACAGATTCTCCCGGAAATATACCAAATAATATAATATATAGGCACTTTGGAGTGAAGATACTTGTCAAACAGCAGAGGTTGGAGGAGAAACAAAGGCAGAAAGAGCAGAAAACATCAATCGATGTAACATGAGTTCATTTTTTAAAGGTGCTTTTGTAACAGTGAATGCAGCACACAGTGGCAGAAAAACTTCATTCCTGATTTTGTATTTATTTGTTGTCTGGGTTGACAACAGTTTAAATGTGTGTTGTAAATGACAGAAACAGCTCATTGCAATTTTGGCCAAAAAAAAAAAAATCATTACTTATATCTACATAACCTGACTATTATTGACTGCTGAAAAAAAAAAAAGAATCAGTGGATGCAGCTGGCAAGCCACACAACAGCTGACAACAATTATTTATTTACACATCCAGCTCACATTAGCATTCATTAGGAGTCGTGTTTCACATGAGGTGCTTTCCTCCTTTCGCTCTGCTGCGGTTTCCATCACATCCTCGGTAAAATGTCTGGCTCCTTAGCAGCTAAATGCTTCACTATCTTCACCAACAACTCGAAAGCTTGTCTGTGTGCCGTTAAGTCCTGAAACTGTATATTTTAGGTCGATTTGTCGCTAAAAAAATAAGCTGCTTGCTACTGAAAATGGGGTTGAAATGGTATGAGAGTGGGAAGTAAAGCTGAAAGACTATTTTTTTTGTTACTTTGTCATTTCAAGCCACTTGTTTAGCATTATGTATCTGATCAGTTGTTAATATGAAGATATTGATTGATGCAGCTGTAAAGTAGAAGAAAAAACCAAAAGCACACCAAAAGGACATTTCACATTGGAGCATCCAGCAGGCACAGTCATTAGCGTTCACTTGGATTTGTGCTTCTGGCTACCTGATGAATGTTCTTATAACACTCACCCTCCTTTTAGCTCGATTTAGTCTCAAACAGCTCTTGAAAAATATATCTGGCTTTTCAGTTGTCACACTTTTTTTTGTTTGAAAGTCTACAGACGCAAAAAAAAAAAAAAATAGAACTGATGAGAGTAGCGTGTGTGTTGGCTAAGAAACCAAAAGAAAACACATAAAAATGGCTGAAAGCTCTGCAGAGCTGAGAGGAAATGCAGTCAGGTGGTGTTTCTGTCCTGGATGACCCAGGCCAATCGATGTATTGGTGACACAGAAAATATCGATCGCTGTTTCTTCTAGGCCAATGACTCATAGATTAGCATACATTAAGTGTGTGCTGCTTCAAACACACACAGATCCTCTGAGTATTGGAGTCCATGTATAGGAAATGATTGAGTGAACTGATTGATTTTTTGATTTGTTCAGAATACATAGCTTAGTGAGGCACTGGTGCCATATATTACATGACCCTTTATTAAAAAAAGAGTGTAGTACTACTCATGGTTCTCCCATTCAACCACGACTTACGACATCTATTACAGTCTACAGTGTGTTAGCTCTGCCTTTGTTTGGCAAATTCATCTTCCCTAGATGCTAGAATTTGCAGGGCAGCTTAGTCTCATTTACATTTCTGAAGAATGATGGTATAAAGAAGAGGTTGACAGAGCGCTGAGGATTATTGCAGCA
Source organism: Acanthochromis polyacanthus (assembly GCF_021347895.1). Taxonomy (NCBI): domain Eukaryota; kingdom Metazoa; phylum Chordata; class Actinopteri; family Pomacentridae; genus Acanthochromis; species Acanthochromis polyacanthus. Next base: position 19,331,204 of record NC_067123.1, read on the forward strand.
TTTATTGGTGATGCAGCCCTGATTCAGCAAAGAGGTTCAAAAGGCCACATTCAAAGGTTGTAGTTAGCAGAGTTCCATCTCAGAATGCAATTTTTTGACTTAAGTCTTGTTCTGACTTTCACTTTCAATATGTGTTCGCTTAAATTTAGGCACCAAAACTACATGATCAAGTTTAGAAAATGATTTTAGGTTGAGTTAAAATACACCTTGTTGTTACAAAAGCTCCAGTTGTCAATTTATTCACGACTGCCAGATTTCACCAATCGTACCAACTTTACTGTTTCTTAATTAACAATCACAGTGGAAGGTCCCATTCTTACCGAGGCTGCTATAGAGGAAGAGATCCTACTGATCCATTTGTCTGGGAACAACAACTGATGGGTAATTTGATGGGCTTGTAACATCTGAACTGGTATATCGATGGCACTGCAATGTCAGTCGCCTTGCGTGCTTAGTTTATTGTAGTACGGAACTTAGTCCACAGTCCTCAAACAAGAAAAGCATTCAGAGAGAACAGTACTCCGCCACGGCTGCTCAGTCGTAGAATTTCCAATGCGAGAAATTTTGAAAAAAATTTGTTGCAGAAATCACAGCACTATGGAATGTGGCCATTTAATATATTGATGTATGCACACGGATCTGATGGATGAAATCTTTAAGAAGCAATGACCTTGAGCTGAGCACAGGCGTGTGTTATGCATGTGCACATTATGTACGGATACCGAATCGCATGACCTAAACATGAAGCAGGTGAATTGATGGTACTTGGAAACTCGCCCACAATTTAATCAATTGCTCTTTGTATCATTTCGGACAGATAAGTTCCAATAAGTCTGCAGTGGTAGATTTGTTGTAGGATCACAATCATGTGATCATCAGCAGGCAACTCACGTAGCGTTCACTTGTCGTAGTTACAGTGACACCGTGCCACTATCTCACAATGATAAAGAAATCTTCAACAAATCCATGGATCCAGACTATAAGCAGCATCACTGCCAAAATCTAATCACTTGGTCCTTGTGTCATTTCTGACCTTCCCTGAAAATTTCATCCACATCCGTTGGTCTGTTTTTTGAGTAATGTTGCTAACAGACAAACAGGCAAAGAGACAAACAGATCGTCACATAACTCTGCCATTACTTGGCAGAGTAACAATAAAAAAATTATATCCACAGCTTATAATTCACATCTAATCTGATTGGCTGATTAAATTGAACTCAGGTCCTTTTGCATTGTGTGGCTGGTGTGAAACTTTTTCCAGCCTTCACTGGATTCCCCATGTGGTCTTAGATCAGAGATTACTGTTTATATTTGAATGAGTTTGAAATCTATTTTTACATGCTTACAGATTATTTAATCATTCAGATTCGACAGAATGTTAGTTAGACCGTTTTCAATGGTATGAACACGAAAAAAACACAGATTGTCACAAAATTTGCATTTGATGATGCCATGTAAGCCTTCACACATGCTTTGTATGAATCATGTTGCATTGATACTGCAGCCTTTGTTATTGGGATTTGCCCTTCACTGTCTTAAGTGATAGAGTCACTATGTAGATGGCCCCATTCTGGCAAAGCAAGTCAGTGGATCATTAATCATCTATCAGAGGAGACTTGGCTGGTATATAAGGTTATAAAAATCCCACCAAAGTCAGCTAAGACCTGAACAGCTGAAGGGGTGAAACAAACCATTCCATTTCAACGGAGCACACAGTCTATAGAGCACATAAGAAGTGGTGGGACTAAGGGGGCATTTTTTGACTTTAATGTGATGGTGACACTGTTTGATGGCCTTATGCTGTACAGCTGGACTATTTTTCATAGTTTCAAATAAACGTGACAAATGCTTTCAATGAAAAAAAAAAACGACCTGCTACTTACTTCTGCAGGAGTAAATGTTCAATTAAACACTTCACAGACTGGAGGATTTCACAATTTACTGTTGGAGAATTTGCCATGAGGAGTCTAATATACACCAGAGATTGTTGGATATTTCCTTCAGCTGGTGTTGAGCTTTGTTGAAATGAAAGTGGCACAAAAAATGCTGCACTAAAACAGGTATCAGCTTAACAGAATATCTGTACATACGCAACCATAAAATGCAATGCTTGCATGGTTTCTGTTTTGTTTTTCATGTCTGACTGCTGTAGAATCTGAAAAAAAGCTGAGCACAGGGACAAAAATCCACCCCGTGGGAGAAAATAAGTCCATGTCATGTCAGGTTGAGCTAAATGAAAAATGAAGATCAAACAGTAAAGTGGAAAGTCACCCTTAAAACTCTGTCTGATATATAATCTGGATGATATGCGACTGTTAATTCTCAGAGTACAGTTATAAATAATGGGCGACAGTAAGGCAGGAGCGCTTTAAGAGTCCCTTGAGCCTGGAATTAAACTTGCTCTCTTAATAACCTGATGATTAACACATTCATAAGCACTGCTCTGCAGGCCCTCGCTGCTTCATGGCATAAATACTGATTTATGACTCGCGCTAGCGTCATCACAAATGAAATGATCAGTTGTGACGGACCATGGAACAATGTGTCAAAACTGTTTGTGAAAAAGTAAAGGTCTTCCTGTCACTTTCCGTTTCCAGCAGAGAAACATGGCTTGAATTTAAGCTTGTTTTCTTTCACCTGCTTCTGTTCTCATCCTCCTCTCTGGTCGTCGTTGGATCAAAGACTTGCTTCATCTTTGCAACTGCACATGTAAGAGTGTTCTTCAGTCAAAAGAGAAACATTTAAGCTTCCCTTCAATCTCCCTTTAATGTGTCCTGACAATGGATTTAATTAACACAGTGCTGTGTACTCTTCAGGACTGGTTTTCAATTGTTTTTGCCATTGAAATTTGAGTGATTATTAAATTAAGAATAGAAAAACATTCTGAAACCAGACAGTGATTATGTGTATGTATGTATGTATATATGTATGTATATATGTATATATGTATATATATATATATATATATATATATATGTGTGTGTGTGTGTGTGTGTGTGTGTGTGTGTGTGTGTGTGTGTGTGTATGTATGTATTAGGGTTAGAACTTTTTGAACTTTTTTTCCAAAATCAAAGTCCTGCATCATGATTGGATGAACTTTTTGGTATAATTGAAGAAACCAAACTCCATTTTCAACACTCTTTTAAAAAAGTATATATATATATATATATATATATATATATATATATATATATATATATATATATATATATAAGTTGCTAATATTAAGATAATATTAAGAATATTAGCATACTGGTATGCTCACCAGGTGATGCAGGTAAGGTGGGGCAACAGTATTTCTGCCCCATTTGGTGTTTCAAATGGTGTGAGGCAAGGTGGAATTCTTTCTCCTGTGCTTTTTAATTTGTATGTGGACGAACTGTCACTACAATTAAAGGCTTGTAAGACTGGTTGTATGACAGGTTCCACTCTTGTAAACCATCTAATGTATGCTGATGACCTTGTTGTTTTGAGTCCAAGTAGTGTTGGGATCCAGGAGCTTTTAAATCTGTGTTCCTCTTATGGATTGGATTATGACATCAAATATAATGCAAGTAAGAGTGTCATAATGATTTGCAGAACCAGAGAGGACAAAGACCTGACATTCCCTCAGTTTAAGTTATGTAAGGTTATTCTGAAGGTTTGTAGTAAATATAAATATTTGGGTCATATTATAAATGATGATTTGTCAGAAGATGATGATGTATTTCAGCAATGCCATATGATGTATGCTCAGGCCAATATGCTTTTGGTTTGGTGCTTGTACAGATGCTGTAAAAAAGACACTATTTAAAGCATATTGTACACCATTGTATACTGCCCACCTGTGGTCAAACTACAAACGAGCTACTATTCGTAAACTCAATGTTGCATACAATGACTGTTTAAGAGCTCTTTTGAAAAGACCACGATGGGAGAGTGCCAGTTCATTGTTTGTTTGTGCTGGAATTAGGACATTTCAGGCTATGTTGAGAAACCTGATGTTTAAATTTATTTGGCGGCTGAACAATTGTAAGAACTCTATAATCATTTGCCTGACAGACGTCAAAATAAGTGCCACACGCTACCAGTCCGAACTGTGGCGTCACTGGTACAGTTGTCTGCTGTAGTGTTTTCTTCTGTGTTGTTTTGTTGTTTTTATTTATCTGGACCCTGTGTCTGTAATAAAGTTTGATGATGATGACGATGATATATATATATATATATATATATATATATACACATAGGGCTGGGACTTTAATGAGTTAATTACGATTAATTAATTACAGAAAAAATAATGCATTAAAAAATTATGCATTTAATCACACCTTTCTCAGTTCCCCAATTTCTGATACTGATGTACGCTCCAGGCCAGTAGGTGGCGGTAATGTATCTAAAGTCTGTTTGTCAGCTGCGATAGAGACTGAATCAGCACAGAAATGCTGGACCAACATGGCGGCTTGGTTGCAAACTTCCTCTTTTAATACGAGAACTGCTCAGCAAAGTATTTCTGAAAAGATTTGAGGTAAGAAATAAGCTGCTGAATCTGTCCTTGTTTCAGTTCAACTATGGCTAGTTTAGACATTTGATGAAAGTTTCATGATGCGTCAGACCTCGGTTCCCCATGCTGGATTTGCATAAATTAAAGTACTTTATGCAAATGAGCTCTGGGGCTACGCACCATACCTTAGCTATGACAGTCCTGCTACCAGCAAATAATGTAGCCATTCCATAATAGACCACTTTTCAAGACACTGAAAGGTCTTGAGTTTGCAAAAAGTGTTAAATTGCTGAATAGTAGACAGATGAAAAATGTACAAACAAATATAAATGAAACATAAACTAAAAAACTTTGCTTGTGTCAAATATTGCTATTTGACAAAAATGTGATTAATTGTGATTAATTAATTACAAAGCCAGTGATTAATTAGATTGCTGTTTAATCACATCCCAACACTACATATATGGCCACAAATGACACATATTTCATTTGTGTCAGTGTGACCTGCACTCCTAAACAAAGGGAGTTAAAAGTGGACCTTGATATGCTGAACTTTTCATATAATTTTGTCTTTGTAAAGCTATTGATGTACCGGTCACAGCACTCCTCACTCTGACCTTGCATCAAATGTCTCTCAGCTCCACAGTCATTAAAATCTTGGCTGTCTTTTGCCTTCCCAGCTTCAGCAGCCTTCACGTGAGTATAATGCAGAGACCACACAGCTTGGAGTAGCGTTAATCATTGCTGCCTCATTATCTTTTCCTTTAACAGTATATGCATAGTCATGCTGAGTTTAATGTGTTTGCTGCTGTTCATGGCATGAGAGTCCCAACAAAATATTCAAATGCCACTATAAGTATTGAACCACAACATTCTTTTTTTTTGGACTGTGTATCGTGGACCCTTTGTGTACCTATCACAGCTTCACGAGTCTCTAATTCACTAAACCAACCAGAACCACCAGAAACTACATGTACTCCTGTAATATTATCATTCCCTTGGCTTGCTGTGTGATAGCTGGTTTGGAATGTAATTTGAGTGCGAGGAAATGTTTCTGTTTGCCTGCCAAGTTGCTTCTAATCACTCAGTATCTGCAAGAGGTTTTGCTGATATCCATTTATTTTCACAATAATCACTTGCACCAACTAAAGCATTATTATTACCAGTCTAGTTAAAGGGGAACTTCGGTTTTTTTTCAACCTGGGGTCTGTTTTCATGTCATTTCATACATGTGAGTGATGGAGAAATGAATTTTCGACATAGCTCCAGTATTTAGCCAGGCAGGCAGCTTAGCAGCTCAGCTAGCAAAAAGTATGGGGCAACTTGCCCCCCGCGTCAAAGTCCGCCCTAACGTGCTTTTTTCCCACACTGACCGGCTCGAATAGTCTCAATGAGTGTCCCACAACATACTAGATATGAGAAGTGAACGGAAACCTCCACATTACTTGGCGATCGCTATTTGTTGTGGTCTGTATCCAAATCTTGGGACGCTAGAAAGCAAATCTCATTCCGAAATCGCACGATAGCTCACGCCAAAACACCGATTTTGGTGCGAGCTATCGCGCGATTTCAGAACGAGATTACACATGCAGTATGTGACACATGCCTGTGCTCAACGCAAGGTCATTTTATTTGTGGGTACATTTATATTAAATGCCCACATTCTATGTGTCTGTCTTTTCTGCCACAGTTTTTTTTTTTTAAAGATTTTATCTGTTGCAAATGATACAATGACTGAGAAGCCTTGAGTACTGCACTTTCTGAGTGCTTTTCTTGTTTTTAAAATTAGCATCATACTGTATTAAAAAAAAGAAAATGTTGAAACTAGTGACCAAGACATCAACTCATTAGGAAAATGTTTACTGAGGTTACAAATCAACAGAAAACGACAATCATTTTCTCATGGACGCCTTGATAATGACACTTCTTTTTGCAACCAGAGAACTCGCCTCCTGCTGGTTGTTAAAAAAGAATGCAGATTTAAGACATTTCTGTGGTAACTTTACAGACCCAGAGGCTAATCTATCTTTTATATACAATCTATAAGAGTAACAGCTGACCAACACACCCTCAAGTCCAGCCCCAGAGTGCTCTTACTCAGCGAGCCCATTCTGCAGCATTGTGCTCTGTATCATTCTGCTATAGGAGGAAAATCACTCTGACTTATTTGTATTTCGTTACATCAGCTGTCATTAGCAGGGCTAAGTGAAAGATGGGGCTTTTGTGTTTGCTCAACGTAGTGATGGACGAAATTGTTTATATGCAACATTTTCACTGTTATTATAATGGATAAGCCACAGTGAAAAACCGACAGGGCATCAAGGTTGCATATTTACAAATTTGCAGTTCCTCAGATGACCACACACACTGACCGCATCAAACCTGTACAGTGTTTGTTCTCTGTTTTTTCTGAAAGCTCGTCTTTTCTGTCTCTGCTATGCTCTCACACAAAACTGGGGGGGGGGTCAATGCAGACAGCTACCCACCCTGACACTGGTTCTGTCTCAGATTTCTTCCTGTTAAATGGAAGTCTTGCCCAGCCTTGTCAGAAATGAATAGGAACAAAAAAAGTATTCTCATTTGAAAACATCCACAAGAAAGACTACATATATTTAGGCTTGACTTATGCTGTCAAGTCAGTGACAAAAATCCTTTCAGCTTAGTTTCAGTTAGCAGGAGTAGAATACTGGACAGCTCTGAGCCCCTGCGAGGATAGAAAAGAGATACTGGGAACAAACACCACTGATGCCTACCACACTTAAAGCACCCACTGCAGCATATGGATGTCCATCATGAAAGTACCCACAATGTGCTGAGATAACATCTTACTTTTTTAATGAATATGATTACCCACACAAGCAAGTCTCAGTTAAATGAGATTAAATTAGACAAGTGTTCAGTCGGAGCGATGAAATCAGCCCAGCAAACACTTACTGCTGTGACGCTTGAATTAAACGGACACATCACAAGTTCCCTTGATTGTTCGCTTGATTGTTTCTTAATAAAACAGGAAGGAGGAGGCAGGAGAAGCCTGTCTAATCATTTTCATGTCTTTTCCCCCCATTTCTGCTTGTCATCACCTTAACTACAAAAAGAAGAAAAAAGAAATTAAACATTAACATGATGACTTCCTGACTGCTATTTAATTAAACATATCCCAGGTTTAGCCGGAGACCTGCACTTTAAATGGCAATAGTAAAAGTTCCAGTGCTTTGTAATTCTCAGACAACACTATCAGCACTGCCTCAAACTCCTTTAATTAGAAATTTAACTCTTAATATGCCGCAGACCAGCCACCTGCTTGTACAGACATCAAGCTTCTTTTCTCTAAATGAACACTGCCTGCTTCAAATAGATGACAACAAAGCAACAGAGGACAATAATGTCTCTTTCATTAGTGATGTTCATTATGCACCACGACAGATGTGCGTATTGTGAAGCCATTTTTTGTGTGTAACAGCAGAGATGCTCGCTACAAAAAATGAGAAAATGAAGACATGTAAGGTGACAAGACAAATGGTGAAAGTGTGAACAAACCTGCTTGACATGTTGAGAATCTGTGTCCCTTGTTGTACTGTAAAAGGTGAGATGCAGTGTTATTGTTATCCTATAAAGCCCTATGTTCAAGTGCAGCTGTGTGGGCACCATAATGATAAGGTATTCAGATGCAGAACGTGTGTGACTATCAGCTGTAAATGGGGGTGTAAGGGCTGGAATGAGAGAATCTGCTTGAAACATCTCCTGCAGTGTCTTTTGGTCAATGATGCTTGAGCACACGTATCAACTTCAGACAGCAAACTGCATGATTGGTTGACATTTGAAAGGCCAATATGCTGGCAAATGTCATAAATCTTGCATGTGCATTCAAGCTCATCAGTGAAAAGTCACAGATATTTAGAGATGCAAGAATACACAGAGAAAAAAATGGTAAAATGCCATCACTGGAAATATTTTGTAATTATCTCTGTTTCTTCAAAATGTCTTGCAGAGGGGGAGGTTGCAGTTTAATCAGAACATAGCTGTATAAATAAAGGTGATGTCGTGAGTCTATAGTGAAGTTTTAAGCACTTCATTCAAAAATGGGAAGTAATACACAATATAAGCTGAAATATTATTGGCCGGCTCTGTAGCCACCCCAGATCTGGTAGGACAAATACATTCAGAGAAGCCTATTATTTTGTTTGCATCTGCTATTATCTAGGTGCAAAGATGGTCATGCACAAGTTGGAGTTCAGTGTTCACTGTCTGCGAAGATTCTCAGTCATCCAGGTCATGGTAATCATACGAGATTCAGTTAGAGTCAACTGGAGTTTTCTTGTAGCTTTTTTTAAATATGTTTCATGTCTCATCCAAGAGGTTTCTTCAGTTCTAACTGACTAATGGGGAGTTTCAGAATATATAGTCACTCCAGGTCAGACAGTGATAAAGTCTCTCCACAGAAAATTTCACCATCATGAACAACTTGAGTCATTTCTGACTTGGCAGGTTCACATCTTTTGTAAACTGGCATGCCCCATCAAGATTATTGCTGTCGTTGTTGGTGGACCACTTGGTTCCACAAATATTCACACCTGGATTCACATGCGTCCTGGGTCATTAATGGGCCATTAGCCATGTGACCTGGAGTGACTATAAATTTTGCAGCACCCCATTAGTCAGAACTGACGAAGCCTCTTGGATAAGATGTGAAATGTCTTCAAGAACCTACAAAAGATATCCAGTTCATTTTTTACTGAAGTTCCTATGATTACAGTGTTCACTTTAAGCATGTAAACTCTGGTCAGATGACATCAAGCATCATTGATCTCTGCCATTGTGTCCCATTGCTAGCTAATCTCCCACAATGCTTGCTAACACGGAACTGTTCACAGTCTGAGTGACAGCTTCCTTGGGCTGCAACACAATTTAAGTAAGAGGTTGCACCTGGTGGCGCAACCAGTTACTCCAGTTACAACAAGAAAAGCACTCAGAGAGTGCATCACTCCACCAAGGCTGTTCATTCCCCTATATGATGTTGTCAGAACTGCAGCATTTTTTTTAAAAGAAATGCAGCATTTGTTTGTTAGTTATTGATTATGAGAAATTATGATAGTGGGCAATTAATATAGATGTACCCACAAACAAAATGCACTGAGCACAACAGTGTGTTATGCATGTATAAGTCATGTATGGATACTGAATGGTGTGACCTAAATATGCAGCCAGCAGAGGGAACTGATGGGACATTTAATTAGTTGTTCCTTGTATGATATTCAATAAGTCCGCAGTGGTGGATTTGTGGTAGAATCACAATCATGTGAAGCTGACATACTGTTCACTTGTTGTCATAGTTACAGTGACACTGTGCCGCTATCTCGCAATCATACAGAAATCTTTAATAAATCCGTGGTCCAGACTATAAGCCACATCACTGACAAAATCTAATGAGGTGGTTCTTGTGTCATGTCTAACCTTCCCTGAAAATGTCATCCAACTCCGTTGTCATTACTCTGTTTTTGAGTAATGTTGCGCACAGATGGAAGGACCAACGTACGCCGATCATTACATAACTCCACCGCCTTGCTTGGCGAAGTAATTAATCTACAAAACATATTCTGACATACATGTAGAGAAAACAGGCTTTTGCTGTCTTTAGAAGCTTGAAGGTACACCCTACCCTCTCCACATTAGATTTTAAACAATGTCCTCATGGGGGCACTACAGCAAAATTCATGACAACCTGCATAACGTTAATGAACAGCTTGGATGCATAAATGCATTTTTTTTCTTTATGCATTACTGAATTATTCAGTTATCAAACATGTATTGTACATTGGGATTGATTTTAAGAAGTTTTATGTACTTGAACTGCGTATCACCATGAAAAATTATATTGAGTTGTGACTCATTATTGGCAGAAACTAATATTAAAGCACTTGGATTGAAAAACTTTATTGGGACATCCATAATTATAAATTACTCCATCACAGTTCTGTCACAGCTGGATATTATTTTACTGTAAAGTGTGATCTGTTTACTAAAGTCTACATATTTTTCTATCAAATCAATTTCTCTGACAGGTAGATTTTTCGTGTCAGAAGGTATCACTCGCTGCTTTTTCTTAATCGCTTTATGACCTGAGATTACACTGATGCAACCCAGAATTGTGTGAAATTTTTCCGTCACCATTCAACCCTTTTGTGCATGATTACAAAAGCACAGGTGATTGTGCTCTTTCATAGATAGACAATATACAATAAAATATAGTCTAAAATAAACAACACTGGGAATAGGACTTTCACATCAGTGCTAATTTACTATTTACTGAATACACTATATATAGTAGAGCTGTGCAGCTGCCTCAGGGTAGGCAAAAGCCGAAGATGGAAAGTAGAAAATCCAACAAAAAAGAGAAAACCCTGGTTACACACACATATATGCATGCACAAGCACACACGTGAAACCTTTTTTATTCACGTACAAAGGCAGAAAATCAAAGTTGTGGCCTATATAATTTACATTTACTGGCGAACATTACAGTTACAAGTGGTAGATTAGGTTTACGAAGTTTGTATTGGAAGAAAATGAAACAGAATTTAAATAAGCTATAAATTACCCTACCTTACCATATGTTCTAGCTTTTCCCTGCGTATGAAAAGGTCCATGCCCATACAACAACCTGCAGTTGTTGTTTTCCTGCTTCCTATTTTTCGTGTTTTTAATGACTTTGTGTGACTGCCTGTGATCGTCACGGAAAAGTGGTTTTAGGTATTTTATTATTGATCTGGAGTGATGCAACTTTCAATAACAGCTGTCTTGTGAACTTTGATCAACGTAACTCTAATCTGCAGCAGGAAGACACTTCATTCTCTGAGGAGACAATATACTAGAGACTTCTCACAACAGTGTAGTACACATAGTGAAATCTGCTAACAGTAGATGTTCAGATGCCCAATTTCATTCAAGGGAGATCAACAAAACCCAGGTCAGTGCTCATCAGAGTGGAGTTAGGAAAAGGAAGTGGGGGAACAGAGGAGGTGTTAAGGTAGATTTGTGGTTATATGTCACGCATTATGGGGATTCAAAAAATATAGCACCTGTGGAGACATACTTGCCTGTCATCCTTCAATAAACCAAAACCTTGTTGTTCCTCAGCAACAATGCTATTCATACCTCAGATGCTGATTAGATGAAGGCAGATAAACCAGTAAGGATAAAGGGTTATTTTGATATGATGAACAATGCAAGTTTAACTGCTGACGCCAGAGACCTTGTTTTCACTTAACAATGACTTCTGTCTTTTCCATAAAAGGGACCGATGCAAACATACCAACGACAGCAGAACTAACAATAGAAGCCTACATTTCAGGTTGTTCCACAGTATTTGATGCTGTGATACTTGCCAAGTGGCAGATAACTTCAACGGGTGGATGGTAAAAGCTCTGCATAGCACCAGCATGGCATGTTATATGTCTTAACCCATAAGAACCCAATGTGACACCAGTGTAACAAGCACTTTGAGTGCCCCAGTCTCTTAGTTGTAAAGCTTTATGTCTGATTTTAACTCATTAAGTCCTTTGAGGAAAAATGGGTCTGGGTTCTTATGGGTTAAGGCTGCGACTAAGGAAACAGCAGCTCCTTCATATTCTTCCCCCTGGTTACAGGAAATAACTTAAACTTGGTGAGCTACAAGCAAATATTTGACTCTTCTGTGATGACAAACACAGTTACTTAAAAGCTTACGTGCAGTCTTGGTTGACTGAGCAGGAGTTGGAAAGGGATTAATCAGTTGACATATACTTGGCATTAGCTGGACCAGAAAGCAAAGCTAACAAAACATTTTGGTAAAGGGTTGGTGCCTTTATGCCAACAAGTATTACAAGTGAACTCCCCTGTTGTTGAACCTCTATTAGAGTCTCACTGTCCATTCTACGTACACCATGTTTTCCCACAAGCTTTCACAATAGCATGTATATACAATCAAACACAAAACATGCCACTGCCTTCGACACTATATTTGATTGAGTGCACAAACTAGAGTCCATTTCACCCACAGCACCAAACCTCATACTTGGAGTTCCATGGAGATTGTGTCACAAAAAATATTTGAAAAATATTAACCAATATGGAACTTGTCAAACCAGGCAGAATAAGATGTGAGATCTCTGTTATAGTGCAGTTAAGGGAGCATATAAATCAATGCCTCTGCCTCCCTTAGGTTCTGTCCACTACAACTGTGGGCTTCTTCTCCCTACTTATAAAATTGTCTTAAAGAGAGAGAGAAAAACTCCAGACCAAAGAATTTAAAACCTGCTCTGAGAAATTCACTGTTTGTCTTCAGGTCTGCTTTGATTGAATAGAATAGTATAGAATAGAATAGCTTAAATAATAAAATCAAATGTACATATAAAACAAGAAAACAAGACTATATATTAAGAATTACAACATATGCAAAAGAGGCAAGATATATACAATACAGTGTCAGAGGTAAGTGAAATCAGATAAAAACCAATAAAATAGAATAAATATGGGCAGAAGATTGCGCTTAAGCAGCATTGGAACCATTAAAAGTGACACTGTGCATTGCTGTTGGTCAAGTCTGATGGACCATGGGAAAAAGCTGTTTCTCAAACTGTTTGTCCTGCATTTAAAGGATCTGAGTCTCTTCCCTGATGGCAGCAGGCTGAATAGCTGCTGGCCAGGGTGGGTGCTGTCTGTACAGATCTTTTTTGCTCTACTGATGCAGCAGGACGTTGCGATGTTCTCCTGAAGGGGCAGAGGGCAGCAATGATTCTCTCTGCAGTCCTGGTGACTCTCTGTAGAGTCTTCCTGTCTGCTTCAGAGTAGGTTGCAAACCAGACAGTCACACAGTATGTCAGCATGGACTCTATGGTGGCCTGATAGAAGGACACTAGCAGTTTCCCCCAGGTGGTTCTTCCTCAGAAGGAAGTGGAGTCTCTGCTGTGCCCTTTTAACAGTTCTCCTGTGTGAGCTGACCAGGTGAGGTCCTCAGACAAGTGGGTCCCCAGGAACTTGAAGAAGGCCACTCTCTCCCATTATTGGATAGTGGAGCGTGGTCTCTTCTATACCTCCTGAAATCAATGACCATCTCTTTGGTCTTCTTGGTGTTCAACTCCAGGGTGTTCCTGGAATACCACCCTGCCAACTCCTGTATTTCCTCTCTGTATGCCGTTTCATCACCCCCCATGATGAATCCACCACAGTGGTGTTGTCAGCAAACTTAACCCTCAAGCGACCGAGTGGGGTCATTTATGAACCCAGCCATATAATTATATTTGCTGTTTTTATATCTTTTATCCGAAAAATGTTTCCTACCATGAATTTGTCAATCTACTTGTCCTGCAGCTGCTCATAGTTTTTTGTAGAGATCGGCCAACTGGTGTGACAAGGATAATGGGAAATTGTCTGGGGTCACTTATGACCCCAGAAAGATGTATAGGTTTTTCACTATTGTAGACCTTAGTTTTATTTATTTATTTCTACCTCTAATCGCTATATTTCAGTGTTTTGCAGTGCACTATAGCTGGCAGACCTACATTTTTAGCCACAGCTGCCCTGGGGCAGACTGACTGGCTGCCAATCCACTCCTACAACCCCTCTGACCACCACCAACATTACACAGCATACACATTCATACATCAGTGTAAGTGGCAGCACTGGAGGTAAGGTGGGTAAAGTGTCTTGCATTGGACGAACGGCTCTGCCACCTGAGCCACAGCCGCCCCTAATCTAAATACTTCTCTGCATGTTACATTGCACACATACAGACAAAGATGTTTGTGTAGATTTTGTTTTTATGTACTTTTGATTTACTATTGAGGAAACAAAAGGAATAAAGTTTTAAAAGAAGTGGCAGACAAAGCGTGTCTAAATAAATGTTATTGCGTTCTTACAATGCATCATATTGTTCATATGGTTTTACTTTAGCTCTGAGTCAAAAATGATTAAAATCCATGAATAATAAAAGAAGGTTATTTTAGGATATCCATCATAAAATGCAGTGGAGTGGAATAGGTAAGAAAGTACAAAAAAGGCACTAAAGTGGACATATTCCTGTGTAAAATATAGTGGGGTCATAAATGACCCCAGTCGGTCATTTAAGTCGCTAAAATAGCTTGGTCGCTTGAGGGTTAATGAAGATGTTCAAGGGGTGAATGGGGGTGGAGTCATGCGTGTAGAGGCTGTACAGGAGGGGGCTCCGCACACAGCCCTGGGGGGAACCAGTGCTGAGAGTCACAGTGAAGGAGTAGAGCTGACCCGCCGTCACAACCTGTGGTCGGTTAATCAGGAAGTTCTTGATCCGGGAGCACATCAGGGAGACCAAATCCAGGTCCACCTGTTTCTCCACCAGGATGTCAGGGCTAATGGTATTGAACACCAAGCTATAGTTGACAAACAGCATCCTTATATAGGTACCTGGGAGCTCTAGGTGGCTCAGGGCTATGTAAAGAGCTGTGGCGATGGCGTCCTCCGTGGATCAGTGTGCCCTATAGATACACTGGTATGAGTTGAAGTTCTGGGGAGGCAGGCTTTAAGGTGCTGGAGAACAAATCTTTCAAAGCACTTCATCACCACAGACGTCAGTGCCACCGGTCTGCTGTCACGGAGGTCTTCAGCAACTGTAGTCTCGGGCACTGGGATGATGCATGAACTGGGAGACTCTTGCAAGGACATTGACGAACTCACGGATGAAATCTCTTCTTTTCAATATACTTTTTGTGATGATGTGAGTACTGCTACAAAAGATGAAAGTTTACCAAAATAACAGACCTTGGATGTCTAAGCCGGAAAAGTCTAGCCTACAGAAAAGAAGAAGCTGTCCTTCTGTCAGGGAGTAGTAGAACAGTAGAGAACAAAGTGGCAGAGAAGAAACAATCATAAGCATACAGCAAAATACAATAATATTAAGAATTATTCAAGGACAGATAGTGAATTTGCCAACACTAAATAAATTCTGCCCAACATGTTATCAGCTTGATGAAGTTGAGGTCCTTAAATGTAAACGTAAAGAATATCAATAAAATAAGCTCTATTTTATATTTTCAACATGTCTGTGAATTATAACTTGCACCTAACCCATGGAAGCAGCCTCTGATCACTCCAGTTCCTTTAGACAGCAGCCCCAGAGCTTTTAATGACTTCATGCCGACCACCTTCACTTCTCTTGTTATAAAAACTTGAAAAGCAAAACTGAATATGCACTCCACCCGATGTGATTTGCCTGTAGGGCCCACAGAGGGGTTGAGGGTGCTACAGTCACCCTACTTAACCTTTTGTTTAAACACCTACAGGGGGGGAAAAAACTCATGCTAAATTGCTATTTATTGATTTAACACTATCCAGCCCCACATTGTAACCACAAGGCTGGCAGAGCATTCGGAGTTGAGTCACAATCTGTTGAATTGAATATTGAATTTTTTTCACAAAGAGAACTCAAAGGGTGAAAGTAAATGGCAAATAAATATCAGATTCATTATGTTCTTCCACTGGTGCACCCCAGGGCTGTGCTCTCTCATCTTTACTTATTATTGGGCACACAATCGTGTCAAAGGAAACACAGGAACATGACCGAGGTATAATATGCAGATGATTCAGTAGTTGTGAGTGGGCTACACAACAATGAGCCCATTCTTTGGCTCAGTCACTGATGATTTTTCGCTGGCGTGAAAATATATTCAAAACAAAGGATATGATTCAGACCTCAAGCTCCAATATGTGGGACTACGATCATTAAAAAAACAGACGGAAGCTACAAGTGTTTTGGACAGTAACAAACTCTAAATGTGACCACAGAGAAGAACTGTGAGGCAGCGTGTAAAAAGGGACATCAGTTGTGACATCATTTGTTTAGCCTAATTAAGTTATTCTGTTTTCTCACTGAAAAACATGATGACCTCTCTTTTAGATTTTTGCCCCGAAGTCAGTTTGTTGAACTGTCTTTGGAATACAAACACTTTCTCAAAAAAAAAGAAGAATCACACCTAAGTCTTCCTTTCACCAATCTGACCATTATTCAAACTCCCCTACACCACTGAAATGCAACAACGTTAGGGCAGAAAAATACATGCTGAAAATTTACATTTTGCCAAAGGTTTGGATCATGCAATACAGCCAAGTAGACTGTGTTTGGCTTTAAAAAACAACAAACAAACTACAGCTTTGTTACCCCCTATAACAGAATGATAATGAGGTGCAGTCAGACCATTCTATGCAGTGCTCTATCAACATTGGAGAATATGTCCACCTACCACTTCTGCGCTCCTTACAGCTGAAGCATGAGGTGAGCTCTATTCTTTGGGATGAATTTTATCCCTTACATGGCAAATTCCAGCTCCAGCTCCAGCATGATGATGCCCTTTTACCATGTATGGCAATTTAAGCCTTAGAGGGAGTTGGTGGTTATGTGTCTAAAAGCTCTCTGTCATGACATTTTTAGGATTTCCTGTACTCTTCAATAATCCATTTTTTAATGCGATTGTTTTGATCTAATCTGAATCTGTCATGCTGCCATGCCTCACTTTAACTTTGGATTGCCCTCATTTGCACAACAAATTTACCCTGTTTTAACTTTTAAAAATTTGTTTTAGCTCGTTTTTGCAATCCAATCCTTGCTAAAGCACCTGTGCCATCATATTGTATGCAGTAATTTGATCATGGGAGTGTCCATGCTCCTGGAAATACGGTCAGCATCATCATCATTATCATCGTCACACAACAGCTTCTGGCTCTTATGCAAGTTATGCGCAGAAATAGTTTGTTTCTCGGTTTTTGTAGCATTACCTTTTCACTGGGATATGTTTTGTTTATTAGCATAATTGAGTGTTTACATTTTAGCAATTACAATTATTGAAGCCACATCCATTTTCTAATGCTGAAAAAGGCCACAAAAAGCACAAAATTACTAGCCTAGCCGCGCTAGACAACCCACGGCAATGAATTTAATTCTCTGCCAGGGTGGGTCTAGTTACCCTCCATAAGGCTCGAGGCTGAATGCTCCTAAAACTGGCCGGACCAATCACCATGAAGTGTAGAGTCAGAAGGCGGACGTAACGAAGTCACAGAGGCGTGACGATTCTGACAGAAACAACCAGCGCACAATAAACAGTTATCTTTCGACTCGGCTTTGGCCACAGCCCTTAAAGATTTGAAGCTAAAATTCAACTTGAAAGATAAACAAAGGACGGTACTGAAGTGTTTCATTGAGAAGAAAGACGTATTTGGACTTATGCCGACGGGATATGGCAAATCCTTAATATATCAGTTAGCTCCGCGGCTCCGTGGCTCCGCGGCTCCGCTGGTTGGGAAGCTAATGGGACTTAGCCACAATCCGCCAGTGCTCTCGGAACTCCGTCAGCCTATTCGTTGCGTTGATTGGTTGTATACCTACCCAATTGCTGCAGAGGGATTTGATAGACAACCTTTTAGCCCGCCTCCCTCCCTGTCGAGCTTCCCTAGACCCTTGTGCCGTCAGAAACATGGGTATAGCGTGGCTAGGCTACAAAATTACATCACAATGTGAAGGACTTTGTTACTCCACCACTAGCTGGAACAAGATGTGCCTGAGGAGTGAGGTATTTTTTTTAACCATACCAGGTTTGCTCCAGTTCAAACTGGTAGTTCAGTGCCCTTGAGATTCCCAGGCGGCACTCTGTAAGAGTGAATATGTCTGACTGGAAATGAGACACTTGTTCTTTTCTTTTGACTGATCTTTTTTAGGTTCTTCATAGCAGGGTGAATGCAGCTGCATCAAGCACATTAATAATACACAATAAGCATTAGTACTGCTGAATACCATCAATACTGTCAACAGATGTTTGGTACAATTGAACAAATGTAAAGAAAACAACAAACAAAAATATAAATATTCCAAGACAGAAAAGAAAGACTGTTTTTTTCACATTGTGTTCATTCTGGTTGTATGAAACTTAGTCATAGCGAGCATATCCATTTTTTAGCTATACCACCTCCATCCTGTAGGGGGTAATGGGGGAGCTGGAGCCAATCACAGTGACAATGGGCGAGATCACCAGTCCTTCACAGAGTCACACAAGAGTGGCAGACAGTCATTCATGCTCACACTCACAGCTACAGCCAATTTAGAATCATTGATTAACCTACCATGCATGTCTTTGGACTGTGGGAAGAAGCCTGAACAAGTGGAGAAAACCCACACAAACGCACACAAACTTGACACAGATATCGGACCACTGTGACACCCTACAATGGGCATATAAATTCCTAAGTTATGACCAAAAACATGCTGCGTGTGGTCACAGTGACCTCTGACCTCCAAATACAGACAGTTCATCCTGGACCGCAAGTGAACTTTTGTGCCAAATTTTGAAGCATTCTCTCAAGGTATTCCTGAGATATTGCATTGAATAAGGTAGATATATTGACTGAAAACTGGTAAACATAACACCTTCAGCCATGGGTATTGATGGTGCGATGGCACAAAAGGTTGAGCCATTAATTTTTGGTGGTGATAATGATGGTTTAAAAGACATATATCCTTTTGACAAACAGCAATTGCATTGTATATATGATTTCTCTATTGGTTGAGGACTCTCTCAACCAATACAGTAACCAAAGACATAGTTTGCTGATGTTGTGGGATCATGGGAGTTCTTGTCTCCACCATTGCTGATGATAATCTGTCCGGCATGATTTGAGTAGAAACCACTCTTACATATGATGTAACATATTAAAGTTTTATCTATTTTACGGTTATTCACATATATTAATCTTATCTAATGTTATTCTAACGATATAGCTGCAAGTAACATTAGATAACATAAAGCTACTTCCTCAGTTGCCTTTAGATGAGGTGACTACTCATACAGCTACTGCATAAAGTAGAAATATCCTGGTCTCTGACAGCTTAAATGACAAATTTCCAAGAGCTGCAATTTGTCCAACTTGATACTCATCATTAAACTCAACTGTAGTGTGGCTGGTATATGAGCTGGTATAAAGCCTACTTCCCAGCATGGATAGTGTTCAAATCCACTCAGAACTGGACTCAAAACTACAGGAATATTTGATTTAATTATTATGCCCAGCAATCACAAAAGCTGTTTCACACATTGATGCGCTGCTGCGAAGAAACTGGAGACAGATTATTGAGTGGTGCCGCAAAAGGTGTACTTTCTCAATAACAACTCCAATCAAATTCGTTTGAGCTTTTCAGTTAACAGTTTGCATAGCAGTATGATACATTTATTAGCTCTTCGTCATCCTCTGTTAGAAGATATTCTCCCTGAGTCTTGTTTTGGTTTCTTTTTTAAATCAATGCTTGGGATAATAACAGAATAATAGAACAGATCTGGAATGAATTTGTTTAAACATAAGAAAAAACTGAACAATTTGGTCTTATAAAAGCAAAATCCATATTTTGTGTTCATCAGAAATCAGAAATTAAAACATAAGGCTGTTTTCCTGCTGTATGCACAGGAATTACTCATAAATACAGTCATAAGCGTGCATAAGAATCAAGAAAACAATGTTTATAATGTTCGTTTTCAATGATCTGTAATTATTTCATAGACAGTTTGTAGTTAACATGCGTCATCATCATGTCTCTTTAACACATAGCATAAAGCTAGAAAATAGTGCACCAGGTTAGTATTAAAGACTTTCACGCAATAGGTTCGGGCTTCTAATCAGAAAAAAGAAGAGTTTATGCCCTGCTGACAAAATTTATATCCTAAGGTGCCCCTTATTGGTCTTGTAGCACCTACTAATACTTTACTGAAAATATAATAACACAGAAAATATAATAAAAATTACACTTAACCTAATTGAAAATGGAATAAAACTCAGCAACATAACACAATTGATAATGTAATAAAATGCACAAAATAAACGGCATTGAAAGTGACATAATGTCCCTTTTTAGACATTTATGACTGGTTGTTTATGTTGGTGTGTGGTGTCACATGGTGTATATGTAGGTGTTATGAATACTAATACATTCTCCCTTTAGATGAAATGCTCATGAAACTTAGTCTGTTTGATTGTGGTTGCTTTCATGAGACAGTGTTTCACTGGGAATCCAAGGTATAAAGAGTAAAAAGGAAAGATTAGGGAACAGTAACCAGGTGTCTCCAGTGCTGCTTACAAGTTGGTCTGACCTGGGATTCTGGATTCTTACATGGTGGTCTTTGAAGGAGGGAGTCCATCACCCAGAGATCTAGACTAGGATTTAAACTGTATGGCCCTGAATTTCAGTCCATGTGTATATGACTGTAGGGTGCGAAACTTAGACTGCACTTTAAAGAGCTTCTCTGGTGAAAATCAAGTTTTTCACCCTGTTAACTTGTCCATATGGAGGTTTTAATGTACTGGAAGAGACATCCTGAGCAAAATAAGTAGTCAACACGATGGCTGAGCATTTTCACCAGAAAGTTGCAATGTACCAGTTACAATCTTAGAAACACAGATTCTGACTTCCATGGTTTCATGTTTAATAAGTGTAAAGAATCTGTACTGTCATCTTTCAAGGTGGGGTTTTCTGTATCATCTTAGAATTGGTTTTCATTTTTCAAGATTAGAGAAATCCGTTAATTAGTTTGAGTTTCTTGGCTGACAGTTTGCATATTCACACTACCATTCAAAAGTTTGACAATTTCATGTTTTTCATGAAAACTCACACTTTTATTCATGTGCTAATATAATTGCATAAAGCTTTTATAATCATCAACTAGCCTTTCAACATGATTAGCTAACACAATGTAGCATTAGAACACAGGAGTGATGGTTGCTGGAAATGTTCCTCTATACCCTTTTGTAGATATTCCATTAAAAATCAGCTGTTTCCAGCTAGAATAGTCACTTACCACATTAACAATGTCTGGACTGCATTTCTAATTAATTTAATGTTATCTTCATTGAGAAAAATGTTTTCAAAAATAAGGACATTTCTAAGTGATCCCAAACTTTTGAACTGTTACGATTTTGAGGGAGCTCAGGCGCAGGGAAAGAACAGACGGAGTTTCAAATGCAAATGAGGTTTATTGTCTCAAACAACTTGTGACTACAAATCCCAGGTTGGGAACCACAACGGTTCTTGCCGTACTAACAAAACATAAACAGTGACGACTAGTGGTGAGGAAGACTTGTTCTCAAAAACACAAAATCACGGATTCTTGACGGTAACTTCCATGCAAGAATTATCATATACGCTCAACTATCAAACCAAAAACGAAGCTAATGCAAACACAACTGTTACTGTAGCAGCAACCAAACAATACTCCAGAAACAAGGCTACTATAAACGAGAGTCAACAAAGGTTCAATACTTCCACCAGTGGTGGGCTGTCAGGGCCTGCAAGGCCTTCTCTGCTGGCCTAAAAAATATCTAAATCACAGACTGATGTTTATTATATTTTGTCCATAAATACTTGTTAAATAATTCCAAATAGTCTGTCTGCTTCCCTTCATGGCTTTTTCTCTGGTTGTGATGCTTTCAGACATGTATTCTCAAATAAAAGCATTTAGCCAATCACATTTCATCCATTATTTGTTGCTAGGCAGGGTCAAAGTCAAAGAAATCTGCCTGGAGGCCTTCAGAATCAGTTCTGCGGGAAAATAACCCGCAGTTTGTCGATTAAACTGTTGCTTCAACCAATCAGATTTTGAGTTGGCGACACCAAGGCCCTCTGGCAGGCGTACGGTGACGTCAGCGTATTTGCACCCTTTGATTGGATCATCAGAGAGTTTACTTGCCAGAGCTAGCAAACTGCGTCTGTAGCGAGCTGCGTGAACAGAAATTTAGTTCTGTCGATGTAATAGCGGTTTTGTCAACCCACAATGGCTGGAGGAGGAGAAGAAATAGATTTGCAGGTTGCAGATTTATTGTCTAATCCATTTTCAAGATGGACTTTTCAAGAAAAGCTGGACATCGTAAAGAAAGAGCAATTCCAAAACGAGCAAGCCTGTCACAACCGGGAAAAGGATTTGTCCGCCACTTTCAGTCCACTAACTACGAGCGGTACCCCTGGCTCACAGGCTCCGAGGAACACTGCAAGTTGTTTTGCTGGGAGTTTTTGTTGTTTGCCACTGATCGACATGGTGTTTGGAGCCACACTGAGTTTGTACATTTGGCTTACCGAACCAAGGCAGCAACGAGACACCAAAGCACTGCCGGACACTTACAAGCAACGGTGCTTTCCAAAACTTTTGGGAAACCAGAGTGGATCTACAGCTGAGGGACCAAGTGCACAGGGAAACAGAGCTCCACAACGAAAAGGTGAAGAAAAATAGGGAAATCTTAAAAAGACTGATAGACTGTGTCATTTTTTGGGGCAAACAGGAACTTTCATTTCGAGGACACGATGAAAACGCTGGATCCAAAAACAGAGGAAACTATGTGGAGCTTCTTTCTCTCATTGCTGAGAGCAACACGGATTTACATTACCACCTGTCCACTAATAGTGTTTAGTGGGACATCAGGCAAAATACAAAACGACCTGATCACTGCTGTTGCTGAAGTGATGGGAGAAGAGATAAGAAGCGAAGGTAAAAAAGCACCGTTTGTCTCCGTTATGGTGGATGACACGACAGACACCAGTAACACAGCGCAGCTTGCACTGGTCCTGCGTTATGTAACGGGTACAGGTGTCAAGGAGCGAATTTCTGGTGAGTAAAATGTTGCTATTTTCCGAAATAATATTGTGATTTTATAAAGTTATTATTGATGCTTTTTTATGTGTGTGTGGAAGCTGTCGCTGCAGTAGGAGACTTGCGCACCCCAGGTTTGTTTCTTCAGTAAAAGCGTTTATCGTGGCTACGTGAGTTATCTGTCTGTGATTCAACACCTCTTAATACTGCATTTCTGCATAAGAAGAGGTTTTTCTAGCCATAAAATAGTTATTGTGGGGCGGATTGATTCAGACGGAGCACCACTGAAGGCCTAGGTGTGAAATGCATGGCCCGAACTTTTAGCTTCGGCAATAAATCGAGTTTTCTAAATTACTAAACAAGGAACGAACTAGGATGCTCGGACTGGGTTCCAGCGGGACGGGTGGAGCGTGTTGCGGCTGACTTGCGGTCTAGGTGGCTGGTGGTGTGAAGCGACCACAGGTGAACGGAAGGGACACCAGAAGACTGGGTCTGCACAGGTGATATCCTCAAGTTGACCAGGGACTGAGAGGTAAGGTGGTGGTTCTGTACTCAACGCAAGCAGAAGCGGCTGGACCGGGTTCTGAGGCAGAAGAGTAAAGAGTGAAGTTAGTACAACGCAAACTATGACTGTGGCTAGAGTAACGAACTGAAAGAATTACAGGCTGTGGTACTATCCGACACAGAGAGGTGGGTGGCGTCTGCTTATATTGTAGGGGATGGGGATCTGATTGGTTGCTCCCAGCTGCTCCTGCACCAGCTGATAATGACTGTGAATGAGGAACACCTGTTGTCGCTCTTGCCTGCAGGCCCAACCTAGAAAAGGGAGAAGGGTGGCGAGAGAGAGAGAGAGAGAGAGAGAGAGAGAGCAGGAAGGGGCACTAACATGGACATGAACATGGACATGGACATGAACAGTAGTGTAATAATACTTTTTCTACTTCAAAATTTTTTTCTGTCAGCTGCTTGAATAAACATAAATTGGCCTAAGATAGCTGGTTGAGCTCACAGGCTTTGTTGTTACAATTCCACCTTGTACATTTACAAGAACAGAGGCTGACCATACTTGGACAAAAGATTAATGCTACAGATTCAACTTTAAGCAAACACTTCTAATATCAGTGACAGAAACCCAACGATTCCCTTTGAGCAAGAATGTGGTGACAGTAGGAGAAAAATATGTCTTTAGACAGGAAGAAGCCTCCAGCTGTGCCAGGTTCAGAGAGGACGGCCATCTAACTTGGCCTGCTGGGCTGAGGGTGGAGCAGAGACTGAAAAGATATGCAGTGAGAAACATCAAGCACCACAGTTCACTCAACCAGATTTGAATCAAGGTCCAGCTGCAAGGCGAGCATCCTCCTTCTTTGGTGTATGTTGTAGTTAGGGCTGGACCCGAACATGCCGAATATCCGAATATTCGTTCGCTACGGCACTATCCGGATATTAATTTTGGTATCCGAATATTCGCCCCCCCCACCGTCGGACGTCACCGGGTGGAAAGAATATGCAGCGTTACTGTCTTCCCTCCGCCTTCGGCCCACATCCACTCATCTCGTCCTGTGATCACATAAACATATACACATATGTCTATAACATATACACATATGTTGATGTGATCACCCCCTCCTCCCCGCAGACGAAAGTATTCGGAGCTTGTCTCTGCCCTGCGCCTTTGGCCCACTTCGGCTCATCCCGGTGTGTTCTTCGGCTCATTTCGGCTCCTCCATTTGTGTTTGTAAACACCACCCGAATGGCCGGGTGGCTGCCGACTCTGACGTCACGCTTCACTTCGTTGCATAAACACAAGATTTCTATGATGCTGAAGACCTCCGCTGTTTGGGAATTCTTCAGTTTACCTAAAGACCAAACGAGGACAAAATGTGGACCCTGGAGACCAGACGAACGGATCCGAATATTTGGGCCGTCTCCGCCGCCCCGGTTGGACATTACGGGGCGGAACAAATATTCAGATATTCGTCTTTAATAGGGCCCGAATATTCGGAGGCCAAAAACCAC
The DNA here is from genome assembly GCF_021347895.1 of Acanthochromis polyacanthus. NCBI lineage: Eukaryota > Metazoa > Chordata > Actinopteri > Pomacentridae > Acanthochromis > Acanthochromis polyacanthus. The sequence continues at coordinate 19,356,320 of NC_067123.1, forward strand.
TATTCGGGCCAGCCCTAGTTGTAGTTAAAGCACAGCAACTCTTCCAATATGATTAAATCTACTTTTTTAGCATGCTCTCTCTCAATGCTCAGTTTTACAGGCTGGAGTATTTTTGTGATTGTTTCTGTCTTGGTAGCACAAAGAGTCAACTGTGGCATCATTGCTGCAAAAATAGAAAGTTGTGTTGGCAAACATGATACTGTAAGAAAATGTCATGCTTTGTGACTTCAGACAATTTCAACCATTCTTAATTATGTTGTTAAAAATGCTTCTCATTTTACCATACTAACATTATTACACTGTCTGAAAAGCAATCGAATGATTCAACATTGGATAGGAGGCAGTTACAGAGACACTAAAAAACATACTTTGTTCAATGTTATTGCTCCTGGATTTTCTGCAAAATGATGTATGTTCAGAGCTTGACACCCGAAGACTGTTTACAAACGTACCTGCTGAAAGTGGAAAGTTTCTCTTGGCTCACGAAAAAGTGAGTATCAGATGTTTTCCTGCAAGTAGAATTTGTGATACCGCAACTAGTTGGGACCACTTCTAGTCCGGTTTGCAAAAACGGGTGAGATGTGTGGACCTGAAGCCATGAGTTTTGAACTGCCAGACAGGAGGCCTTGAGGAAGCCCCAAGGGTAGGTTTCTGGATGTAGTGAAAGAGGACATGAAGCTAGTTGGTGTGAGAGAAGAGGATGTAGAAGGTGTTAGATGGAAGCAGATGATTCACTGTGGCGACCCCTAAAGCGAAAAGCCAAAAGGAAAAGAAGAAGATGTGCAAACCTGAAGCCTGCATTATGCTAGTACATACAGTGCCTTTCTTTGTAAGACAATATAACTGTAGAGGTGAATTCATGTTTTTGCAATTTAAGAACTTTGAAGTTTGGATTTGACAGTAAGATAAAAGCTGTTGATTTGTGTTCTTCTATGAGGAGTTTTAGTCCACTTGTCTGCTGAGACGGAAGGATCACTAGAAATCAATAAAATTTTGCTCTGAGTGATCACCTTCATGAAGGGTGGAGGATGGAGGATTTAAGGGTGACAAAGCTTCTGTCCATGGGCCATGAGGGGTCACTGAATGATTTAATGGGTAAAAATTATGTGAATCATAAGTTATGACCTTCAAAGTCACAAGAGCAAAGCCTCTGGCAAATTGTGGACTTTCTTGGTGGAGAACGCTTTCCCCCACCATCATTAAAACATTAAATTAGGGAATATTTAAGTTGGTTTTCTATATATCTATATATGAGAGAGAGAGAGAGAGAGAGAGAGAGAGAGAGAGAGACAGAGAGCGCTCATGTATTCAGAATGTAAATGCCTTAGTCATAACTTCTCTGTAGATACTTTAAGATTTTATAGCAAAAACTGCAGTCAGACACAAATTATTATTCAAGGCACAAAAGGTTCATGTTTTCCAGTGTGCTTAGAGACAAACTTTAGCTATATGAAAAAACTGATGGCCTAAATAGTTATCATTATTGGAACCACTTGCATATTTACAGTTGTCACTTTATGTTGGCATCAGGAAATGAGGAGTCTCAGTGGAGCCGTTTCTAAATCTCTGACTGTGCTCAGGCTTTGGATAGACACACGATACTTGTTAGCCGGATCAGCTCCCTGTTGGTTCTGGTCTTTTTGAAGGATTTCTTGACAATGAGGAAATATAGAAAATCACCAGAGTTATCCCTTAAATGTCAACCATTTCATCATTGTTGTGAATATTATAAATACTGCTTTAAAACAATACAACAGCAACAACAACTAAAAATGTACTGTTGTGCACTGTGATGACATGACATCAGATAACTGCTCTCAAAACACTTTAGTCAAACAAACCTTAATTATTGCCTAGAGACTCTTGGTACAATCTATCAGTGTATGACAGCAGACCAGGAGGAGGTAAACCCATCAGTTTATCAGTTTATCTCAGAGCCAGAGGCGCTGCTACGCAGAATGACAAAGACTTACTCAGCAGGCACACACACCACCCTGTGGGGATGATGGAGACTTAGCTGCTCGGAGCCAAACTCTGAATGCGTGATCATGTTGAATGGTGAAGAATGACAATTTATTTCTTTGGAGAAGACAAGCTCTGTTTTACATCATTCATAAAGCTGCTGGGTTACTTGTGGTGCCAAACAGTCAGGGACAAAAGCAAGTACTTTTCCTTTGGTGGAAAAAGAAGACTCTTGATTATAGAGAGTAGCACTGACAGCCTGAATCCCATGAACAAAACAGTGATTTACTGTTTTGTATTTATAATCAGGATTAACTAAGGTGTGCATGTTGTTATGCAAGTCAACTAGGTTGAGTTCACATGCACTGGCAATTGCCAAAACAGTTTTCATGCACTGTCAGTCATGATTAAACACAAACAGAAGATTGACAGTATAAAGAACAATATAAAGTGCACTGTAAAAAGTTACCTGTCAAATCCACGGTAACTACACTACCGTTCAAAAGTTTGGAGTCACCCAGACAAATTCATGTTTTCCATGAAAATTCACACTTTTGTTCATGTGCTAACATACACTACTCACAATAAGTTAGAGATATTATGAGGTCTCTGGATTTCATACATAAGGTGTTTGTTTCACTTCAGTGATTTTGGGGATAGGGAGGCAATTATATCAGGATCCTAGACATACCTCATTTTGTGTTTTTCATGTAATGCTCTCACTGTGTACAGCGTGGCATACATATTGGGGTCAATACCAAAAAATACAAAAAGACAGCCCTTTTCAATGTGGCATCAATTTCAACATTCTGGGGGTATAAAAAGCTAGTATTGTCAGTGAGTCATTCCCAGTTCATGATTCAGGCAGCCATGAACACACAACATCACTTAACGGACGAGCAGCGCCACCTGGTCATAACACGCCTTCAGGTCGGTAGCAGGCAGTCAGATGTTGCTTGTAAACTTGGTGTGTCTCAAACTGTCATCAGGAGACTTGCAGCAAGACACAGAACTACTGGCAGTGTTGGTGATAGACCCAGGAGTGGAGCCCCACGAGTGATGGACCTCAATGATGACCAGTACCTAAGGAGCTATGCACTCAGACACCGTTATGCAACTGCCACACAGCTGCAGGCCTGTTTACGAGAAGTGAGGGGGACTAGGGTTTCCAGACAAGCTATTCGCGACCGACTCCACCACTTTGGCTTGAATGCCAGACCACCGTTGCAGGTGACTCCACTGACACCAAGACACCGTCATGACAGTTAGCAGTGGGCACAAGACCGTGTGACCTGGACAATGCAACAGTGGTCTACCGTCCTGCTCACTGATGAGCGTCGGGTCACCTTGCAAAGAAATGATGGTCGTCAGCATTGCTGGAGAAGGCAAGGTGAGTGATACGCCGAGGTCAGCATGGTCCCCAGGGTTGGCTTTGGTGGAGGAGGTGCAACAGTCTGGGCAGGCATCACCAGTCAGTGCAAAACAGATTTAGTAATTGTAGATGGCTCAGTCACTGCACATTCTTACCTCAGAGACATCATAGAACCCATCATCATCCCCCAATTCTGCCAGCACACTCCCAACTTTCTGTTCATGGATGATAATGCTCCACCACATGGTGCCACATTGGTCACAGCTCGACTTCAGGAAGTCAGAGTGCCTCATATGGTATGGCCAGCAATGTCCCCTGACCTGAACCCCATAGAGCACATCTGGGACCAGCTGAACCACATGACCTGACAGAACTGCGTGTAGCACTTGTGGAAGAGTGGAACGCATTGCCTCAGAACAACATCATGAGGCTAGTTAGAAGCATGAGATGTCGCTGTCAAGCTGTCATTGCGGTAAATAATGGAAACACCCGCTACTGACTTTGTCAATTTTGGTGATTTGGGGCTATCTTGTTTATTGTCTAAATTGTTGGGGTAATAAATATTGCACTAATGAAAATGGAACTTCTTCTCATTCATTAATTGTAATATCAAAGGGAACTATTACTTCATTAAAATTCAGACCAAATAGGAAAAGCACTCATGTATAAATAACAATATCCCTAACCTATTGTGAGTAGGGTAATTGCATAAGGGTTTTCTAATCATCAATTAGCCTTTCAACACCATTAGCTAACACAATGTAGCATTAGAACACAGGAGTGATGGTTGCTGGAAATGTTCCTCTGTACTCCTATATAGATATTCCATTAAAAATCAGCTATTTCCAGCTAGAAAAGTCGTTTACTACATTAACAATGTCTAGACCAGGGGTCCCCAAACTTTTTCCTGTGAGGGCCACATAACTTTTCCCTTCTCTGGTGGGGGGCCAGGGTCAGTTTGTAACAGAAAAGGTGTGATGATCGCAGGGGTGCCTAAATGTAAACATTGTTTTCCAGAAAGCCACACATAACCAAATATTAATAACCCTTTCCGGGATCTTCACAGAAAAAAAGTCAGGAAATAAATAATAACAATATTAATGACATAAATAACACTATTTATGAAATAAATAATAACCAAATAACCCTCTCTAGATTCTTCACATAAAAAAGTCAGGAAATATATAATAACACTATTTATGAAATAAATAATAACCAAATTACCCTCTCTGGGTTCTTCACAGAAAAAAAGTCTGTGGAACATTAATTTTCTGTTGTGCCATGCACAATATTAACAGCTAAAAGTTCAGCTTAGTTGTCAGAGCAGAATCTCTGACTTAAATGACTCATATAAGCAGTTGTCTCAAAGGTCTTGTATTCCTTCCTTTTAATTCTAGGCTTTCTGCTACATTCATTCTGCAGCCGCACCCCGCTGCTACTAAAATTCCAGCGCCCCTCCTTGAATTATTTTTTTAATTGCCGCAAATACTCCAACGCCGCATGTCTCCACCTTCACAGCAGTCTTGCACCATGTCGGGTACTCGCGAGTACTAAGGTAAACTCCAGATAACTGTGGTGCTCTCACGTATCTACTGTTTGTGTGTGTGTGTGTGTGTGTGTGGGTGTGTGTACTTGTTTATCTATACCGGTGGGGACGAAAACCTGACTATTTGCTGTAAAGGCAAATATAGGAAATATATAGATATATAATAACACCATTTATGAAGTAAATAATAACCAAATTACCCTCTCTGGGTTCTTCACAGAAAATAAGTCTGTGGAACATTAATTTTCTGTTGTGCCGTGCACAATATTAACAGCTAAAAGTTCAGCTTAATTGTCAGAGCAGAATCTCTGACTTAAATGACTCATATGAGCAGTTGTCTCAAAGGTCTTGTATTCCTTCCTTTTAATCCTACATTTAATCCTTACATTCATTCTGCAGCCGCACCCCGCTGCTACTAAAATTCCAGCGCCCCTCCTTTAATTATTTTTTTAATTGCCGCAAATACTCCAACGCCGCATGTCTCCACCTTCACAGCAGTCTTGCACCGTGTCGGGTACTCGTGAGTACTAAGGTAAACTCCAGATAACTGTGGTGCTCTCAGTATCTACTCTGTGTGTGTGTGTGTGTGTACTTGTTTATCTATACCGGTGGGGACGAAAACCTGACTATTTGCTATAAAGGTGGGGACTTGTCTTACGGTGGGGACCTAAAATGAGGTCCCCACGGGTGGCAACACCGTTTTCTTGGCCATATTGTTGTTGATAAAAAATGTAAAAGTGCAAAAACGTTTCTTTAGGGTTAGGCATTGATTTGGTGATGGTTAAGGTTAGGGTTAGGGTAAGGGTTAGGGGGTACATATGAATGGGAGTCAATGGTATGTCCCCACAATGATAGAAAGACAATCATGTTGGGGGAGGGGGGCACTGAACCTTTTGTAGGTTCCAGTAGAATGTCATGTTCTATGCGTGTATTCTTCTCAATCGCGTGGCCAGGCTAAAAAACAAAATCATATTGCGTCTCTGGTGTTGTTCAGGGGGCCGGGCCAAATGTAGAGGTGGGCCGTATCCGGGGACCCCTGGTCTAGACTGTATTTCTGATTCATTTCTTGTTATCTTCATTGACATTTCTAAGTGACCCCAAACTTTTGCATGATAGTGTATCTGTATTTGTGACTCTTCCACAGTCAGTGTCCACCTGCAGAGTCTCAGGTTGCTGTTCTGACAGGCACCAATGACCTTTGCACTGATGCTAACTGCTATTAAGGGTGTCAGATCTTTAACAATCTTTACATCTTACTGATAATTATACTTTTTTTCAGAAATTAAACTGACATAATGCATGGACGTGTCCCGACCAGGACGTGAAAATTGATTTTGATTGATCAGTGTTTTGCAAACTTTTTGCAGTATAGCCCTTATAAAGGATTTATGAAATACTAAAAATCATTAGAAGGTCTTAAGAGACTTCATTCTTTTGCAGCATTTCTTGCAAAAAGAATCTTTGCATCACATATCGGCATTGTTTAAAAATCTTCCAGTAAATCAACCCATTATTCCATTATTGGTACTCACATTTCTTTATATTTATGTAATTATTTGTATTTGTGAAATTCTCTTTTAGCAGAATGTTGATAAACAAGATGACCTTTTTATTCTTTTCATGCTACATTTCTTTCTTTTTTGGACTGAATTTAAGATTAAGTGCGGTAAGGAGAAAAGAGAAAAGCTTTATGCTGCATGATCAACCCTGGCTACAAAGCCAGACATAATGAAGAGCCTGCCCCATCCCAGCGGTAGCCAGTCAAGGATACTGAGAGCAGTCCTTCAATTCATCTTTGCTGCAAAATTACATCTTTAGAAAGTCACTGCAATCAAATCCTGACCTGGGGGAGGCTACAATGTGCCGCAAGGCATCTACTCATCCACAAATAATGAAAAAAATGTTGAGGGAGACTTATGAAAGTGTGAGAGGCTTTGAGCTGAGAGAGTCGTGCCAATGGAAGTTCAGTGTGTTTGTTGGGGCCACTGCTTGCCATTTCGTTGTCCCAAGTGTAAATTCTTTGATTACCACACACACACAAAGACACACAGAGGCGCAAAATTACCACAATGTTACAACCGAGAAAACTAAAACTATACAAAAACAGTATGAATGTTGGGATGACACATGAAGCAGTGAGTTTGGGAGCTGGTGAATTTTTATGGTGCAAATTATTTATTTATGTAAAGGAAAACACAATGTTCAGGCAGCAAGTAGCAATTCAACATACAATGGAACATAGTACTGTAAGGCTCTCGGACATTCTGTATTGCTGTCACATATTTATTTTCCTGTACATCAACTTTTCTCTTTCAGCATTATCCCTGCAGAGTCAACCCACATATAAACACAGTTTACTCTTCTGTCTTCTTTTGTATGAGGAAGTATCTACTTTAAATGTGCATGTGGCACCCTTTCACATCAATGAGGAATTCATTCTGTGATTAAAACTGACTGAAAACAATAATACAACACACTGATTAAAGTCCCTCTACAGTCACTGATTAAACCCTGAGGGGAAAAAAAACTCATCTTTGGGTAATAAAATTACATAACTACATGATTTTTTCCATGAAAAAAAATGCCCTTGGGTGCCCCAGTAGCTCATCTGGTTGCCCCATAAACAGGGGCTATAGTCTCTGACACAGCGGTCATGGGTTTGAAACCAGCTCATGGTCTTTTGTTGCAGGTCCTTCCCTCATTCTATTATGTCCCCATGTTTCTTGTCTTTCTCTCTCCACTGTCCTATATAATAAAGGCAAAAAGGTAACTTAAGGGTTGACTGAGGTAACCAAAAAAATAACTTGAAAAACAATCCCCATGTGCCAACAAATGGCTTGTTTGCAACTCCACAGTCTACCCTGCAAGTTGACAGTATTGGTTCTGTAGGTTTTGTGCCTTCTGAGACTGTCACCAGTTCACTGCTGAGGTAAGGCACTGGCAGCTCATTTCACTAGTGTTTCTTCTAGCATAATAAAGCCCCAGATGGACATGTTAACAAGGTGAAAAAAATAAATTTTCACTCGAGGGGGTCTTTAAAGTATTGATCAAATGAGACCTTGTTCAAGCCACAAAGGATTACTCTTACAGTTCCCACGCTGCGCCTAACTGTTTTATTCTTGTGCTTTCACAGAAAGAGATCAATACTGTATGCTAAATGTGAAACTGCAAAATACTGCAAGACTATATCGCTGCAGCCTGGAGCCTCCCGTGTGATGGCGCTCGTCTCATGGCGCTCGTTTGGTGACAAGGAAGCCACACCCTCAGGAGCTCTTAAATTTCAGAATAAAAGCTTGCGTCAAATAAGACCGTTCTTTATCTAGGGCGCGTCAAATAAGACCGTTTTTTTTATCTAGGGCGACCAAATTTCCTCTTTGTATGGACATGTCTTCTTTTCACGTCCTGTCTGAGCGGGGTTTATACAATGTTGAAAATGTCTTTCTCACAAACATCACTTAAATTCTCTTGCGCTTTCCACAGAATACTACGTACTTACACAGCGTCAAACTACAGGTGGCTGTGCTAACACTGTTACCGTCCCGGTGGATAAATGGGAGGTGAAGCACCGGTGGAGTGAAGTGTGTAAAGTCACAATGAAAAGATAAGACATATTTAGTTAAAAAAAAAACAACTCTCTTTTACAGATGATGTATGTTCAGAACCTGATATGTTATTTTATTGTACAGCTTGCTATTGTGTATTTTATATTTAACCCTTTAAGCTTCAGTCAATTCCAGCCGTTTTCAGTACAAAAAAATCGCTAATATTCTATTTTTAAATAAAAAAAATTACGAAAAATACAGGGAATATTGGACGGGCATCGCGAGGTGCATTTCCTTGAAAATGACCGATTCGGGGATTTTATACCGACTTCAGGACATGTTTTGGATAAAATAGTTTACTGGTTTGTGTTATCTGGATGTAAAAGGTTGGATTATGGCTGTTTTTTGTGGAATCTTTTTTTTTGTGTGTAATAATAAACCCGGAAATGTGAGTCGCGCTGTGTGCGTTGAGAACGGATGGATGAATATTCGTTTTTGTCGGACAAATGTGTTTTTCTCACCCACTGTGGTAATCGCATCTGAAAGTGGTTTATACCGGCGGATTCATGAGAATCTAAGCTTTCCATCGGCGTATAGTGTTTGTATAATCGTGTTTGCAGCCGTCGGACATTCTTGAAATTCCTATGCAAATTAGTAGGTGTACCGCCGGCGGTACACTGAAGCTTACTTAGTTTTAGGTTTTATTATTATCGTTTTTATTGTCAAATGGGGGTACCATATAAATTTGCCTGTCATATTAATTTATATTCTCATTTATTATTTATTACACTCAAGAAAACACACAGTCCACATTCAAATCAAAAATCATATGTTTCATGACATTCAAAAGGAGTTGTGTGGGGAATATTCATTTTACATATGTATTAAACTATCATGTTTTTATTGCTTTCTGCTTATTACTTATAATCATTTTAATTACTCTTTTGCTTATCAATTACAGTCATCATTTTATTACTTTTTTACTTATCACTTATAATCATCATTTTAATTACTTTTTACTTATTGCTTACGATCATCATTTTATCACTTTTACTTACAATCATCATATTAATCACTTTTGCTTATTACTTGTGATCATCATGTTATTACTTTTATTCATTACTTACAATCATCATTTAATTACTCTTTTACTTATTACTTATATTCATCATTAACCTTTGTTGATCATATTATGTGTGTTTGCAACTTGTATTAACCCTATAATAAAATGTAATAAAGTGCTTATGAATGCATGTTTGAGTTCTAGCTCATAACCTGGAAAAGTGTTGATCTAAGCAGGTTGTGCAGGTTTCAACATCTAACTTAAAGGAAAGTGTGTTTAAGGTAAATGCTTGATGCTCCACTTGACTAAAGGCTTGTGGTTACAACTGACCTTTCAAAGAGCTGAGGGGAAAACTCTCCCCCTCGCTTCAAACTAACAAACTGAAATAAGAACAGCATCTAGGATGGCAGTTTAGTGTGGACAGGTGACAGTTTTAAAATTAAAAATAAAGAACATCCGTTAAAACTATGCAATACCTGGAAGAAAGAGGGGGGTCTGCGGTTACAGAGATGTGCAACTTGTCACGTACTCACAGAGGACAGAGAGAGGGCAAAAGGTTCAAACAACAGCTAGATGTTTAAACAAGAATAAAAGTTAAAGTATTAAACCATAAAACAATATTGGGGAATTAAGATTAGAATATAATGTTCATAAGAAAAATACTTAAAAGAAAATGTAATCAACAATGTCTTAAATTAACAGTAAATTGGGGACAGGCATAGAAATCTTATATTAACCTATGAGGATCCTAGATTAAAATAGGGATAAAATCAGATTAATCTGCCTTATGCAAATAATTAATTTATTGATATTGTTGTACTATTATGAAATATAAATTTAATAAGCTGAATTAATAAAACTCAAAGCTCAGCATAAATTGAGCAAGAAGCTCAGACCTGTTGTCTGCAGAAAGCTGAGTTGTAGTCTGTGTAAAGCTCACAGGAAGTCACACCTCAGGCAGGCACATACACACACATGCAAAGTACTCTCAATACAGGGTGAAGACGGCTGTGGTTGGACAAAGACTGAAGACATCCGGCAGTGTGAACCAATCAGAAGACAACAGCTTCTTAGTTAAAAACTCATGTAATAGTTTAGAATTCGCTCTTTGTTGTGAACAGCTGCATGCAGAGGAATATTGTCTTAGTTTAAGTCAGTCTGATGCCAGCTAGATCAACATGGAGTCTGCATGCATGTATTTTCTGTACTATCCAATGCGTTTTTACTAAATATTCTTAAATGAATATTTTGACTCTGAGTCATCCTTGTCTCCGAGTGTTTTTTCCTCATTAACAGTACCAAAGAATCCGCTCTGACAGTTGGGAGGGGAAAAATATACAAAAATAGTAATAAAAATTAATGGTATTAATAATTTTCTTGTCATACATTCTCTTAAACTGAGAATCGTGTTCTGATTTATTCCAGTTTAATGCTACACACTGAGACACAATTGTCTTTACAACAGTTCTTGCATATTCATGTTGAAAAATGATTTTCCTTCAATGATCATTGCCATCTGAATGCAAAACAAAGTTATTCTGTATATTATTCTTGCCACATTTTGCCCTGAACATAACAACAAAATCTGTAAAACACCTAGACATACTATACACATTTCATAATGGTGACTTACTCAACAATAATAAATAAATCATGCCAATTAAGTAGATGATTTCATCTTGAAAAAAGTTGAGTTGACATTTGTAGCTGGACAAATGATAAATAAGTCAATAAGTGAATTCTTTCTTTGAACATCTTATCATGAGGGACACTTTACTGAAAAACACTTTCATTTATCAGTAAAAGAGTTCGAAAAACACTGCTTTAGGTAGCTAACATTAGGTATTAGCTTTCAAGAAAAAAAGAGGCAACGAACGTTTCTTCAAATAAAGACGTAGCTACGTGTGAGCCCATGGACACCTTACAATTCAAATGAAACGTTAACGTTTCATTCAAACGTCAAACGTCTTATGTATTAAATGGATATAAAAATCGACCTCTCTGGGAATTTACCTGTAACGACATCGCTGACTGAACGCACGGCTTTAGATTTTTGACCGTGTACACTTGCTGTTGTACACACCCACACCATGAGACGAGCGCCATGAGACGAGCGCCATCACGCAAGAGTCTCCAGGCTGCAGCCATACCCGTCTCAAATACTGTAGAAAAGTTCTGTTAAGACAGCGGACAGAAGAGCATCTGTTTGTTCAGGCTACAGTACTGTAAGATTAATTAACAAATAGGCAAATAACACTTCTGAAAGCCACCTTCATAAATAATACCTTACACTTTTTTAGAAAAGTGTCCTAGTATGGGACCTCCACATCCTCTCCCATTCGAGCTCCTCTGTGGTTATCAGACTGTCTGTGTACAGGAGAGGAGGAGGAGATGTGCTAAAGCTGACTGAGATCACAACACTGTAGAGCAAGTATTACTCATGTTCTGGGGACCTTATTATTATGATGATGCTAAGTTGGCGAGTTTGCCCCTCTGGCACATGGAGCCCTATACACATATTGCATAAGAGGCAGCGGGGCGCTGTTCATCATAGATTATACATTTCAGAGGGATCTAGGAATTTTTGGTGGACAGGTTTAATGCCTAACTATAGACAGATAAACCTAAATTAGTAGTCAATGAATGCACTGACCCACAATATTTGTAAAACATCCACCAGCAGGTGATGCACCTCACACCAGTTTGTTAATATTTAAGCATGAGTGTGGACATCCTGTGCTACCTGTCTTCATGATATATTGACTGTTCTAGAATGTGTTGCTGGTGTTTATTGCCTTGATTTTTTTTCTAATGTGTCCTTAAGTACATGATAGTCAGGAGAGCACTGGGAAGGAATGGTAGCAAATTCAGATTAGATACACTTTCTACAATGTCTTTAACTCACTGCGGTTTTAGAAATCCCATGGTAACTGAGGGCCTAAGTAATCTTAATTACTATGTAATCTTCATGGCTTTCAGGCAGGACAGAGGGAGACTGAGGTGATTATCAGTGATTGTCTTCTGGCAGTACGATGGGTCAGTGGAATATCGCAGCAGCAGAACAATGATGGAAAGTATGTTGTCTTTAGAAATCTATCACAAGTAAGTGGAATTAGGTACATTTTTATATTTGTAATTCCTATGCAGCCTTGATTTTATTGTGTGCAAAATGCAGAAATGTATCTTTTCTTGCATCTGCAGAAATATGCTATTAAAAAAGGTATATCCAAATATATATGAGACTTGAGTTGTCTTTTTACAATGCAGTTAGTGACTGCTAATAATTCATGAAGTAAATCTCCAATAAATAAACTGAGTAGCATGCCAAGTCGTTTGTCTTCTTTTCCCCTATGCTGTGCTATATGTAGTCTCCACCTTGGTTTGCTGTGCTGCACAAAAATGTAGTCTAACAGAGGATGGCCCTAATGAATGGCAAAATATAGATAAAGACACAATAATATAACAAGCACGAATCATTAGTGGTATTTTTATCATTCTATTTTACATTAGTTGCTATCTCATTTATTATTTTTACTGTCTATATTATTATTGCAACATTTTATTTCAATTGAAATGAAATGCAATTTTTATTTTAATACAATTCAATACAAAAAATAATATTATAGCCAGTCAAGGAATATTACTTAAAATATTTGATAATTAACACTACCACGTCTCCTCCTTAGATGTGTTTTAAAGATTGAAGGAAGAATGCAGGAGGATGCTGACAGAAAGGAAAGTGAGAGTGAAGAACGGGAGGACATGGCTAGTGAGGAGAGACAGGCATAGCTGACATGGCCCAGTCAGTCAGCGGCCATTCAGCATACCACTGAGGCAGAAGCCAGTCGGTCGGATCTCTGGAAAAAAAAAAAAAAAGTAAATCACCAAAAAGCAAAAGTAGCATGAAGAAAAATAGCCGAATAAAAAGTAGGGAAATGCAACTGTTAAGAAACCAATAAACATTAGAAACAGTAAATAAAAGTTTCTCTAAAGACCAAACTATGGCATTAGGTGAAGGACACAGTCAAAGAGGTGCCTTTTCAACAGTTTACAATATCCGTCGGGAAGAGTAGATTCCTCTGCCAGGTATATGAACCCTGATGCAGATGTGGTGTGTTTAATCTGAGCCTGGAGTGTAGCTAGAGATCTTTGATTTCCTAAAACTGAAAGCAGACATGCTGACAGACCTTGAAAGGGAGTGAGTGTTGTGCTTGGATGAAATGGTAATAACACCAAGTGTGGAGCTGCAAGTGCTTACAGGCCAGCTGTAAGGGGATGTGACTCTACCAGGTCACACAGGAGGATCAGCATATGCATGTGTCAGTACAGTGGCAGTTCTACCAGCGGGGCAGAATGCCGGCCAACAGTTCCTGAAATAATCCACGGGACAGCATCCACTGGGCTACATGTGCTGAACATCAACATGGGCAGCCCTAACCAGGTCACATGGAAATCCAATAGGGACAACCACATTGACAGGCGGCTCCGTTTCATGCCTGATGTGCAAAATCTGGTAAATACTCCAAGTAGTGCCCCAGTACATGGACAGGTGTTCATAATTCCTGAGGATATTGTAAACAAAGAGAATCCCCCATCTAATGAGGTGTCAGTAGTCCCTATAAAGGAATAACTGACTGTTCAAGAAGGGATGGCATAAAAATAGCTCCCCATCTGTCAGCTGCAGCCACCGAACCACGTCACTTTGATGAGATGGAAGTTGTTTGAGGTCTAAACACTTACAGTAAGGCAGTCAGGGCTGACCAGAAATACGTAGTGCTGTGTGACTTTAACGTGGCTTCTAGAGGAAGCTGGTCGTCAGTTTGATTCCATGTTGTTCACCATCCAGTTACAGTCCTGAGCAGATTCAAGATGGAGGGGAACCAAAAGATCCTCTCGTTCCTCCAAGACATCATCCATCTGTTCTGTGGGATGAAGGGATGGTGGGACATTATTAAAACAAGGGTGCTATCATTAATGACATCAGTGTTGTGTACACAGGAGGAGATGTTGAAACAAAGATGTGGGTTTTTGTTGGCATTAAGGTTGGTTGAAAATTCAGTCAGCTGTGTGAGGTCCCAACATCCATCCATCCATTAATTATACACCGCTTAATCCTCATTAGGGTTGCGGAGGGCTGAAATTTTTCTCAGCTGACTTAGGGTGAAGGCAGGGGACACCCTGGACAGGTCACCAGTCTATCACAGGGTTGCACATAGAGACAAACAGTCACACTCACATTCACACCTATAAACAATTTAGAGTCACCAGTTAACCTCAGCATGTTTTTGGGCTGTTGGTGAAAGCCGGAGTACCCAGATAAAACCCAAGCATGTACAGGGAGAACGTGCAAACTCCATGTAGAAAGATCTGGGATAGGCGGGGACGCGAACTGGGGATCTTCTTGCTGCAAGGCGAAAGTGGTAACCACCACTGTGCAGCCCCCAGTCCCAACAGTGGAACAAAATACCAGGAAAAGCTGATGGTGGTGAAAGGAAGCAGCACCTGAGCTCACAGAATCTGAGAAATGTACTCTCTTATATCTTCCAGGCCACATAGTGAACAAAATCATCAGGCCGATTATCATCTGTGAGCATTTTAAAACTGCACAAAGATGATAGTGCTGCTGGAGAAAACAGCATCTTAGTGAACTTTTTAAGGCTGAAAGCTGGTGTTCAGTGTCTCCCAAAACGCCCCTTTTTTCATCCACCAAATTGAGGACTAAAGTGGGTTCTTTTAGACCTCCCCAATGCGATGGGTGGCTGAAATAAAGAAGCTCAAAAGACAAGAAACAACACTTTAAATCCACTAGTAATTACAATGAAAACGTGGACTGAACATTGCTCCTCCGCCTGTCTTACACCTGAAGGCAAGTGCGGCACCACTGAAGTAGTGGAGCAGCAAAGAATACATCACCACCTGCAAGTGTCTAATTAAAAGAATGCTTTGACTCACTAAATCCAACTTAGTTTATTTATGCAAGAGGTAGTTTATTCAGGCCACTACAACTGTTTGAGGTATTTTCATGTTTGTTCATTCGTTCTCACACATGAGCCCAGAATATTAAAAAAAGATGCCTTTACAGCTAGCTTATAACTGTGACATGGTCCATATGCGTCGAATAGGATTGGATGGTGGGGAATATGTTGATGATGATGGAAACTTTCTAATTTGGAATTTCACAATGCTAGCTGCTTCTGGTTTACAAATCGTTATTGGAAAGTGGTGTGTCCAATGAGTGATATGAGTGTAATTCCCCAAAGTTCTGTCCTTGAACCACTTTCATTACTAGTACCTCTACATTTAGCAATTGAAACTTCCATTCACAGAGATGAAAAGGCCCTTCATTCCTGTTCAGATCCTGTTAATGTCACGTGTCTTCATCTCAATTATCATTTAACCTCCCTTAAAAACACCTTTGTAATTTGAAACTTTAACTTTGTAATGACAGAATGAATCTTACTTTCCGTGGACAAATATTGACTATGGTTGTTTTGACAATGAGTTTGCAATAACATAATTATTTTTGGCATTTCGGCTGATGCAAGTTCATGCTGACATGATGTATCAGCACTGACACAAAAATTGGGATCTTTTTCATAGAAATAAACACTGTTTTGAAAAGAAAAATGTTTGAGTTTTTGTTGTCCTTAAAGGTACAGTGTGTGATTCCAATTCAATACACTTTTTTTTTTTTTTTTTTTTAGCAATTATCATTCCATCTTCCTCTAGCTGACTGTTCTGTGTGTTGACAATAGAAGTTGCGGTTCGTACACCGTTCTGATTATACGGGAAACATGAGTGGCTCTGACTAATACACCCAACAGCATTACAACATTGTCCTGTGCAGGAAAGGAGGGGGGAGGAGGAGAGAGAGACATGCTAAATCTCTCCTATACTATCTTAATATGAAAACTAAGACATGGTTTAACTTGCAGACACCAAATGTTCATACATTTGGGAAGAAGTGCCTTTTGTCCCTGTGCCCCACATACTTAGATTATATTTCAACCAAATTTGAAGTTGACCTCATTAAAAATGTTGAGATGTTTCCAATGTTGGCATAATTTAGGTTAATTAATAACGTACTTGAGCTGTAATTCCTTTTCAAGTGATATTGATTTTTGATTTTGATTGATTGACCTGTATTCCTGTTTTCTTTAATCAGATTTTAGCGGTGCCCGTGTTTGTTGTAATGTACATCAGCAATATTTAAAATGAGGGTTCCCGCTCAATGTATTGTCTGAGGTTTTAGGCAATTAAAATGAGTGGGAGAGTTGGATGATGCAAATGATAATGCAAGTAATGAAGCAGATAAGAATGACTTTCTGAACAGACTGGTCTTGTTTTATCTGCGAGTGCAGGCTGAAATGCTTTCACCAGCCAGTGTGACTCAGAAACTAATTGGATCGTTGCAGGAGGTTACAATAACAGCACAGCCCATCGTTTGTCTAAATTGCATCAATGCTTCATAAAGTTAAAAGTAAATGTGCTTGAAAATGATGTTATGAATCTTGTTGATAATCTCCCAAAAACTGACCTCCTGAAAAGGTGCAACGAGAAGTACTTAGAAGTGATCAAACACATAACTCTCTTCGAGAGTGAATTCGATTACGTTCAGCCAACCCCAATTTACCTCAATAATGGAAAAGGGAGATTTTGCTAGTAAGTGCCAGTTAAAGATACAATGCATTAAACAGTCAGACCTCAGTTTGAGATCAATATCTCAAAGCAAAATCGGACTTACTGACAAACGCTGATGTGCTGGAAGAACTAACAGATGGCAAGGTCATCAAAAGCAATAGACTGTTTCACAAATCGCTGTCTGCAGTATCCATAATTTCCCAGAGGATTTTGTTTACTGCTCAGAGCTTCCTTCTTCTAAAGTTTAGGACACTAAATTGTGATTATCATTTCAGCTTTGAGTTTTGTTTGAAATGTTTCTCATAATTTCTCCTAAAATTCATTGGAATCAAGAGTCATGCTTGCGACTTAATGGAGATACCTTCCTGATATCAACTAATGGTTAAATTTTGCATCCTTTGGAGGGGAAATCAACAATATGTGGAGTATATATTATGCATGCAAACACACACTTGACACTATATCAAAAACAATACAAATATATTACAAGGGTCCCCAACCACCGGGCCCCGGACAAGTACCGGTCTGTGGATCATTTTGTACCGGGCCGCAAAGAATGAATAATCGTGATTATTATATATAAAAATATGTTTTTGCTTCCGGGTGTCATATTTTGAAAGACAACCACTTCCACCCTCGCCAAACTTCCGCGCTCGACTCTTTGGCAAATATGCATCAGCAATAAGCTAGCCCTCGCAAAATGCGTCAGAAACAGAGTTCACTGGGGAGTTTCTTTGGAAAGGGTAAACAAGACAACGATGCGACAGCAGAAGGGTCACAGACTACCTGCAAAAAGAAAGCTGCATTTAAAAGAAAATACCAAGATTCCTACCTGAGTTACGGGTTCATCGCAAAAGATGATTCACAAGCCCCACACCCACTCTGTGTAATATGCGGTGACAGACTTGCTAATGAAGTCATGAAACCATCAAAACTGCGCCGCCACATGGAGACAAAACACCCAGCATTGAAAGAAAAGCCCTTAGAACATTTTGAAAGATAAAAAACGGGAAAATGAAGGACAGAAACAATTACTGAAGGCCACTACGTCAACAAATGTGTCGGCGCTAAAAGCATCATTCCTGGTCGCGTACCGCGTTGCTAAAGCTAAGAAGCCCTTTACTATTGGGGAAGAATTGATTTTGCCTGCTACAAAGGACATTTGCAGTGAACCTTTCGAAAACATCCCCCTTTCGGCAAGCACCATAACAAGAAGAATTAATGAAATAGCAGAGGACATCGAGGCACAGTTACTTGAGAGGATTAGTGAGTCACCATGGTACGCGATTCAGGTGGATGAATGTACAGATGTTGACAACAAAGATTACACATTTTTGTGAGATATGTTTTTCAGGAGGATGTACATGAGGATTTGCTATGTGCACTATTTCTGCCAACTAACACCACAGCTGCAGAGTTATTCAAGTCCTTGAATGAGTACATATCAGAGAGGCTTAATTGGTCGCGCTGTGTCGGTGTATGCACGGATGGGGCAGCTGCGATGACTGGGCGGCTTTCAGGTCTGACAACGCAGATCAAGGAGGTCGCCTCTGAATGTGTGTCCACACACTGTGTCAAATGCTGGCAAGCCGAAAAATGCCACCTGAGCTTAACAGCATTTTGCAAGATGCGATAAAAATTATTAACCACATAAAAGTACACGCCCTGAATTTGCGTCTGTTCGAACAGCTCTGTGAAGAGATGGATGCAGAACATAGACGCCTTCTCTTGTACACAGAAGTGAGATGGCTTTCAAGAGGTAAATCGCTGGCAAGAGTTTTTGAGTTGAGAGTCACTGCAGAGACTTTTCTCGGAAAAACAGTCACCACTGGCGGCATACTTCAGTGACGCTGATTGGATCTCGAAACTTGCTTGCCTGTATGACATTTTTAACCTGCTCAATGAACTCAATCTCTCACTTAAGGGGAAAATGACAACCATTTTCAAGTTGGCAGATAAGGTTGCAGCATTCAAAGCCAAATTGGAGTTATGGAGACAGAGAGTGAACACAGGGATATTTGACATGTTTCACATAGTAGCAGGGATTATGGGAGAGACTGAGTTTGGACCTTCATTCACCCAGTTAGTGCATGATCATCTGTTGCAGCTTTCAAAAGAGTTTGAGCATTAGTTCCCCATCGCAAAAGACCCCAGGCTGGGGAAGGAATGGATCCGGAACCCATTTGTGAACAAGCCAGGGGAATCAACTTTAACCCTACAAGAAGAGGAACAACTAGTTGAGATTGCAAATGATGGTGGCCTTCAATCCATGTTTGAAACAACTTCAAATCTCTTTGCATTCTGGAGTAAAGTCAAAGCAGAACATCCTGACATTGCCACAAAAGCACTGAAAGTCCTGCTTCCATTTTCAACCTCTTATCTTTGTGAGGCGGGGTTTTCTGCAGTGACAGCAACAAAAACAAGACTACAGAGTAGACTGGATATAAGGAATACAATTCAAGTGTCACTGTCTCTCATCATCCCCAGATGGGACCGTCTACTTGCAGGAAAACAAGCCCAGAGCTCCCACTGATTCTACATTTTGGTGAGTTGATATTATAGTGCAATAGTTCATGAAAGTGCCTGACATAAAATGTAATTGTTGCATTCAGATTACATGCTAAATATAATGATTAAGGTTTTTGTTTTTGGAACCTTCACACCCCTACCCGGTCCTTGAAAAAGTGTTTCTGCGTGAAACTGGTCCCTGGTACAAAAAAGGTTAGAGACCCCTGGATTACACCATATATTGTTACAATTGTGTCTGTCCTATTTATATTAAATAATTTTGACAAAACAAAGGGAAGTCCTCTCAGTATAATCCAGTCCAAGTTCAACAGAACAAAAACTTCTGTTACAGTCCTGCCCTGGTTCCCCGTCTGCCTTCTTCATTCCTCTCTTCGCCTCTCTCTCTCCCTCCTTTTCTCCTAACTTCTTGCTTCCTTGTCTTTTCTCCTTCTCTCTCTCTCTCTCTCTCTCTTTCTCTCTCTTCCTCTCTCTCTCTCCTGCCATCTCTCCCTTGCTCTCTCTCCTGTCCCCTGCTCTGTCTCTTGGCTCCGCCCCCCTCTGTGCGGCACCTCTGGCTGTGCTGCTAACCAGAGCATTTGCTCCAGCTGCAGAGGGACCGCAGCTGGAGCTGATCAGCAATCAGTGGCAAGTAAAGCCTGGCTCGCCCCATCAGTCCCTGCCCAGTTCATTGTAGCTGCTGACTCCTGTTCACCCACCCTGCCTTTGCTCTGGTCTGCTTCTCCCCTCGCTCGGACTCACATCTGTAAGTCGAGTTTTCTTTTGTTTAATAAACTCTTGTCTCGAACACCAGTCTGCCACCTGTGGTGCCTGCATTTTGGGTTCTTGTCTACCTGCGCCGTGACAACTGCAGCTTCTAAAGTACATGTTAAAACACTTTAACACTTGTATATATGTATATCCGAATACTCTATTGCTAAACATGGTCAAAAATTAATCTACATTAGACCCCAAAAGCCTTGGAATACCATAGATAAATCCATACTGCGATTTCTTGTCAAATCTTTTGACATGTGGAGATTGCATTTTTTTTGACAATTTCGATGGCAAGCACTTGAAACTGCTCAGAAAACCCTGCTAGCTCGCACCATGCTTAGGAAAATCCCACACCCTCAGAACACCCTGGATCTGTAGTTTAATGAATGTAAAGTTTTATGTAGCTGTGATTATCCTGGAGGAAAAAGTGGAGATTGTCCTCTGATTGCTGATCAGGCACAGCTGCGCTCCTTTAGCAGCTGTGCCCAGTTGGCTTGGGCCGTCAGCAGACCGGGACCGCAGCAAAGAGAAGAGAGGGAATTTGTTGTTGACGAGTGAATTTATCTATTACACATACAACAGATGTATAATAGCTAGGTCCCACTCCGACTGATCCTACGAGAAACCAGTGATTGCAACGAGGTACATAATGAATATGCACAAACCGGCATTGGGGTAATGGATACGCTATCTCAGCTGCAGTCTGAATGAAAGTGGTATGTTGCAAATTTGTGACAATAAGCATCAAGGGGTTAAAGGTAAACTATGACAGTGGTGCGGTTTACTGAACTCGACACTTGGTTTGTACTTTTCTAGGATCTGGCAGAAAACAACCCAATTTTAGCTGTGTATATGATACTGAGGCTGAGCCACACTGCAGGTCTTCCATTGAGCCACTGCAGCTAGTCTTGTTGCACAGGGGAGAGGATTTAATTTTTTTGTTTCAAGAAAAGGCATTTTCTGCTTCAATTAATGATTTGAAAGAAACTAGAATCTGTGCCTCTAATGCAAACACTGTGAGGGCCACTGTGACAATCAAAACTCATGTTTCATTGAGGTTTTAATGAAAAATTCAGGAAAAGCAGATATTCTGGCAGGTATTCCTTCATAGACAAAGAAAACCCTTCAGTGGAGACACAAAACCAAATCCTGTCAGATCAGTAGAGACTTTGTACAACTGTGTGGTGCAGACATCATTAGAGTAGAGCAGGATATAACCAGTGGGGTAAAGTTTGACTCCAGCCGATTGCAGACTGGGATAGGTAACACTGCTGCTTCATCAGTCTGTAAGTGACGACATTCTGTCATTCAGATGGATGTCATTTTTAAATTAAGGTTCTTATTATTGACAAGGGGAAAGCCTTAGCCTGCACAGTGAGTTAGTGGTTAGCACTTCCGCCTTGCAGCAAGAAGACCCCCGGTTCAAATCCCAGCCTGGGCTTGGGATCTTTCTGCATGGAGTTTGCATGTTCTCCCTGTGCATGCATGGGTATTCTCCGGGCACTCTGGCTTCCTCCCACACTCCAAAATTATGCTGAGGTTAATTGATGACTCTAAATTGCCCGTAGGTGTGAATGTGAGAGTGAGCCTTTCTGTTTGTAGCCCTGTGACAGACTGGCGACCTGTCCAGGGTGTCCCCTGCCTTCACCCGAGTCAGCTGAGATAGGCTCCAGCACCCCCGCGATCCTAGTGAGGACAAAGCGGTGTATAGAGAATGGATGGAAAGCCTTAGCATGCATACAGCATTTGTCATACATGAGATTGGACAGTACATCAACTGTTGTCCATCCATCCATCCATTCTCTATACACTGCTTTATCCTCACTTGGGTTGCGGGGGGTGCTGGAGCCTATCCCAGCTGACTCGGGCGAAGGCAGGGGACACCCTGGACAGGTCGCCAGTCTGTCACAGGGCTACATATACAGACAAACAATCACTCTCACATTCACACCTACGTGCAATTTAGAATAATCAATTAACCTCAGCATATTTTTGGACTGTGGGAGGAAGCTGGAGTACCCGGAGAAAACACACGCATGCACAGGGAGAGCATGCAAACTCCATGCAGAAAGATCCCAGGCCCACATCAACTGTTGTTCAAAGTATAATTATGATTAAGACAAAATCTAATTTCAAGCCGTTTAAATAACCGATAGAACCGTTTATATATCATTCTGCTAATCACAGAAATTCTGTCATTGTCTCATGATAATTCAACTACTACTTCACCAAGATTGAAAGAGCAATTTAGTGACAGCTGTGATGGAGCACAGGATTCAACCTGAGGACAGATGGTATGGTATCATT
This sequence comes from Acanthochromis polyacanthus, assembly GCF_021347895.1. Classification (NCBI taxonomy): domain Eukaryota; kingdom Metazoa; phylum Chordata; class Actinopteri; family Pomacentridae; genus Acanthochromis; species Acanthochromis polyacanthus. Next base: position 19,379,035 of record NC_067123.1, read on the forward strand.
TACCTGCAGCTGATAACTGTGACTCTGTGCCAGCTCACCTGTCTGAGGTGAACAAAAGCACACAATGTGACTTGCCATTAAATACTGATCAATCCTATCTCTGAATCAAGATGATTTTAGATCATACTGCTCATATGTGTGTTAGATCACACACATGGAACACAACTCGGTTCATTTTGTAGATGCTCATATAATAATGATAATACATTTTATTTCTATGGCACTTTTCAAAACACTCAAAGACGCTTTACATGAAAATCATCAAGCATTAAAAATAGAGGAGCATCATAAAAAAGTCATAAAATGCATTATAAAAGTATAGATTCTGCTGCTGTCAGATGCTGCAGGTATTTAATAAACACAGAAGACAGACAAATATCTGAAAACAAGTTAAACTTGGTACACTTTCAAAACTTGGATTTGAAAGTGTCACCTTTTACTGACCCTGTTTAAATCACAGTATAGTTCTATTTTTATATACATTTCAGTTTGTAATCAATGGAAACTGGGAGAAATTGTACGGCAAAGTAAACGCCAAAGATGTTTAATGATTTGACAGCAAACTATCTTTGGCATTCTCTGAGATGTTAAAGGACCAATATATTGCTTCAAATGCGGAAAAAGCTTCCATAAATGACTTCACACAACTCCAAGTGTGTGGCTTGTGCGTGCCTTTCCATTAATAGGACTACATGCAGTTCAGGCTCGTGCTGCCTTTAAAGTAACGCAGAAACATTACTGGGTCTGACCTAGTAAGAGTTCTGTCACAACCGCTATGGAAGAGTGAGCAGGGTGCTCATTCAGACATGAAGACAAGCTTTCATGTAATCAGATTAGCAGTAGTGAGTGCACGTCTAAAAGGGGCTTGGCCAGGTTGAAAGGACTGGTTATTTATCTTGCTATGTGCATACAGTACCTATTGGTAGCTAAACATGATACAAACAAACCTTCCATAAAAACAATGCCAACAAGAAATCATGTGAGATAAGGGAAGGGAAAAAGCTTGAAGGGCTCGCTGCCTCTTACTTGTAATAATTATAGGCAGGATTTTGACATGATCAAAATAGCTGCCAGGTATGTCTCAAGCTAGTAGAGGTTTTGTTCCAGTATGTGCACCCAAGATCCATTCCAGCCAAGCAGAGTATTTTCTTAGTTATACATTAGCTGAGAAATACTTCATTCCCAGGAAAATAACTGCAAGTCAAACACTCACATTGTCCACCCAGAAATCATTCTCCTATTGTGTACATGGTGCTTTGAAAACAAGCACCCATTTTAACCCTTAAATGGTTTCTGTATCCTGGGAGATACAGACAACTCACCTCATCCTAGGTCAATTACAAGGTCATGTGACTTCATGCCAGCATTCAAAACTATATTGATCAAATTCCAAAATGGCAGCCTACGTGGACAAAGACCAAGGTGATGAGGTCAGCTCTGATAGTTTTCATGTTTATTATATTTTGGTAGGACTTGCTTTAATAAAATAGTGTTCTTTTAGGATGATTTTATGTGTTGTTGTTTAAAAATAATGAATTGCATTTACACAGCTTTGATAATCAGGCACTGAATGTCTGTATCCTGGGGGATACATTGTCCAGATAGGGGTATAAAATAAGAACACTCACTCTCAAATATACTTGCGTTTTGAGGACTATACTCCATAGATAGTCAATCATATAAAGCTGTAAAAATATTTATTCCTTTTTATTTTACAATTAAATGTGTATTACTGATTAATTCAACAGAGGTTTGCTCATTTACAGGGAATTTCTGTGGGTATGTTTTACGCTGCAAGAAAGAGTGGTGACATCTGTCGTTTTGCCACCTGATGGTTCATCAGATTCAGATAAGGGAACTAGCAGTCAGTGAAAGGTCGATCCAGGATGGACAGACCACTATCATGTGTCAGAAGTGCAATGTGAGGCTTTGCATTGTCACTGGTCTAAATGCTCGCAACCGTTTCCTCAGCTTCCATTGCCGATAGGATGTTGTTAGTGTAAAAGCTTCAGAGGGAAGATGTTACAGTTAGAACAGGAGTAAGACCTTTTTTTCTGTACATACGTTAGTTTGTTTGTGTATACATGTTAGTCAGCTCGTTGTTTATAGATTTGTTTCCGGTACTTGGTACATGTGAATCATCTTCAATTGTTCAGGATTTTCCAAGTTTAAAAAAATAAAAAAGTGTGGAAGATTTGAAAGAAAGTGGCTAAATAATTGCCTGTAATATGTTTTAAAAGTTAAAAAAATTAATATTTTAAAAGTTGGAAAATTTGAAATTTATACCCTAAATGGACAATGTATCTCCGGGGATACAGTGTAAAATTGAAAATAAAGATCATATTTTGAAAAAATCATGAAAGTGTCTTATTATAGTCTTGATACATTAGAAAATAGCAATTAATTAATTTTCTAAAATATGTATATGTGCTTGACCATTTGTTTAAAAAATATTTAAATGTATTTATTAATTGTTTATAAACACCTATTTTAAACAGAGTGGAAGGAAACTGCACATCCTTAAACTCCTCTTAGCCGAAAGACACCGTATACTACTAGAATATTTACTTGCTGATTATTTCCTTCAGTGATCTTAATAACAGAGCGCAACAAAATTTGACAAGTTATACCAGAGTGGCATTCAGGGTGCTGTCTGTCAATCCCTATTATCTGTCACATTCAGCGGGACACTGTACAAAAGGGGCGTGGATGTTGCAGTGTATAAGTTTGGAAATGCGATGCTCATACTGATCAGTCAGTATCATTTGTTGTTGAACAGTATCAGTCTGTGCCTGCAATAGATCTCAGTGTATAGTTACTTTCAACAAAGCTTTCATGATGCTCGGTGTAACTGGAAGGTCTTGTCGATTACTTTGTAGAGTCTGAATATAGCCAATGTGATTTCCACTTGAATTCCGTGTTCCATGCTGATGAAGGTTAAAAAAAAAAAATGCATAATGGACTCCATTGAGACTGCCATTAAGACTGCACCCCTCGATAGTGACAAACGAACAATAGTTGGTTTCCAGGCTGGGTGTGGAAGGGTCATTAAAAAGGAGGATGTTAGACATCTGTTTGGTTCTAAAACCATTCCTTTAATGCTTAAACAGTGGTAAGAATTTCAGTATAGCTACATTTTTAGCTTCTTCATCTACATCTATCAGGGATAACATTATGACCACCTGGGTCCGTGTACGTCGCCGTCATTCTATTTTCGATTTGGGGTCAAAACACCAAAAACGGATAACGACCGTTTCCCGTTTTTCGTTTTCAAAACAAAAATCGGAAAACGGAAAACCAATCCGTTTTCCGATTTTCTTTTTTCAATAAAAACGGATATCAAAAAACAAATTAGAAGTTAAATTTCATTTTTTGATATCCGTTTTTTATTTATTTATTATTTTTATAGCCCAATATTACAAGAGGTACCCCAAAGGGCAAGCAAATCGGGTACAATGGATTTCACTGCTGTCTTATTTATTCACAGGACTAGCAGGGTGACTTAAGAAATAAATGTAATAGTCAGAACAGCACTGCCGAAGCGGTCTATCATAATTGCATGCCTAGTTTTTATATACTTTGTGAACAATCTCATCCACTATATCTGAATGTCATAGTAATAATGTGAACATCGCCACCTTCTGGGTGCTCTAGCTCAGAATACACAATTTTCAACATTAAATGTTCTTCCAGACTGGATCATCATTTGGCCGCAAAATGATGACCGGCTACCTGTCATCAAGAAATGTCAAGGCTTGTGAGGGCAGGGTTAAGGGTAAGATCCCTGCATGGACCCTACCACCAAGTACGTTAACATGTAAGAGAAGCACTATGTGTTTGTGTAGTTTAAAAACTTCAGTGTACTGCCGGCGGTACACCTACTAATTTGCATAGGAATTTCAAGAATGTCCGACGACTGCAAACGCGATTATACAAACACTATACGCCGACGGAAAGCTTAGATTCTCATGAATCCGCCGGTATAAACCACTTTCAGATGTGATTACCACAGCGGGTAATATAGACACATTTGTCCGACAAACAACGAATATCCATCCATCCGTTCTCTATACACGGCTTCAACGTACACAGCGCGACTCACATTTCCGGGTTCATTATTACACACAGATGAAAATATTCCACAAAAAACGGCCATAATCCAACCTTGGACATCCAGACAAAACAAGTCAGTAAAATATTTCGTCCAAAACATGTCTTGAAGTCGGTATATTTACCAAGAATAGGTCGTTTTCAAGGAAATGCACCTGGCGATGCCCGTCCAATATTCCCTGTATGTCTCGTCATATTTTTTATTTAAAAATAGAATATTAGCGATTTTTTTTTTTGTACTGAAAATGGCTGGAATTGACTGCAGCTTAAAGGGTTAACAACATTTATGTTTTGAGTTGGTTCTAGGAGAGTGGGTCCGTGTACGTCGTCATTTCTGATGTTTGTCTTGCAAAAGTGTAGTTAGAAAATGGATATCAAAAAATGAAATTTAACTTCTAATTTGTTTTTTGATATCCGTTTTTATTGAAAAAAGAAAATCGGAAAACGGGTTGGTTTTCCGATTTTTGTTTTGAAAAACGGGAAACGGCCGTTATCCGTTTTTGGTGTTTTGACCCCAAATCGAAAATAGAATGACGGCGACGTACACGGACCCACCTGCCTAATATTGTGCTGGTCTCCTTTATGCTGCTAAAACCCCTCTGACCCAGTGGGGCATGGACACAGGACCCGTGGGGATGTCCTGTGGCACCGGGATAGTGGCTGTGACTTCTGTGGGTTGCAGAGTGGGAACTATAGATCAGGGTTATCCTGGCACATCCCACAGATGCTCAGTAAGATTTGGATCTGGGGTGCATTGTCCTGCTGAGGGTGGCAACTGGCATCAAGTACTACTGTTGCCATGGTGGGTGGGGGGCTGGAGGGTTGCTTGACCTGCAATGTTTAGGTGGGTGGTACGTGTCAAACATCCACAGGACCAGTGGCGGCTGGTGGTGAAATTTGTTGGGTGGGTTAACAAATGCATAATACCGATTAAATGGTTAACACAGCTGCAAAAGCAACATCACCTATGATACACACAGTTGCATCAATTACAGGTACACTATACTAATTTAGTGCTCTACATCAACACTCTCACACACGCACACACACCACTACAAAACGTGTTCCAACTGCAACGACTGCCCACAGATAGCCTGCTGCACCTGTCTTATTACAACTGTTTGGCGACATGTAGTGCAAAACACGCCTTTGGTACAACAGATGACCTCAGCAAAAACAAGGTGTCACAGTCCTTTAACAGGTCAACATGGGCCTACCTTATTTGAAAAGAAGCTCACATCGACGGCCGATGTGATCCCAGTCTCTTAACTTCCAGCTTTTCCTCCAAAGACATTGAGGAAAATGGACATGAAAGCAAATAATCCACCTCGTTCATGCTAATGCCCGCCATAGCTTAACCTTTTCTCGCTGCGTCAAAGGCCTGTGGGCTGACGGAAGTTAGCCCAAATGATCAGTAAATCACGGAGGCGGGACATGACACCTGTCAATCACTTACAAGAATGAAATGAATGAAAGCGGACTGTATCTTCTGGGGCTGTAAAAAATAAGCCCATTTAGAGATATTCTACGTTTTTCTTTTGACTGATTGGTGCTGTTGCTACCTTTGGTTTCACCTAAACTTAAAACAATCTGTTGAAAGTTATTTGAAAAATAATTTTCTCATCTTTTTTGGCTTAGCCCTGTTAGCCCATTTATACCAGCCGTCCCTGCACAGGACTCAAGGTTTTCCAGCAGAATGTTACATTATAAGAAGATGGTTGATGTTATTCACTTCACCTGTCAGTGGTCATCATGTTGTGGCGGTTATGTAAATGATGCATATGTTGATTATATCTTGATGATAGTGATCTCACTGACATTCCTAAAAGTAAGCAGAGTATTTTCCTGATGAAGGTATTTAAAGTGCTTTTTGTGCTCTTAGTGATTCTTATGCAGATTTAAGTCACTTTTCACTTGTAGAAACTGTTGCTTCCTCCAGCACTGTCTTACCCCAGTCAAATAAGCAGTCTGAGCAAGGACAACATTTGGTGAAACAAATGAGGACTGCGTTCAACAGAGCTGATGCTGTTTGGAGGCAAATTATGGCTCGTGCATGGCGAAAGTCACTGTCGATTCTATGAGAGAATATTCCTTGAACCAGCAACAAACAAAGGATACACAGCAGTAGCAAATGCTTTGGCTCCGTATTATCCAGGAAGCTTTTTAGATAAAACTGAGGAGGAAATAATTGGATATGGATACTTCAGTTTACTGAATGAACCCAATACCAGAACTGAGTATGTCAACAGAGACGCCACGCTTTACCATTTGAAGAAGCCCAGATGCTCTCAGGCAAGTGATGATGCCAAATGTTCTAGAATTGACAGTTATGAACATGTTAGTCGGCAGCCATGGGTCAGCACAGGGGGGAAATACCAGCATCACTTGAAGAAAAAAAAAAAAAAGGAATGAGATGGTAGATTCCAGTGGTGCTGGGGGCAGTTGAGAGTGAGAAAGGGCATACAGCGCTGTGAAAAAGCATTTGCCACCTTAATGATGTCTTCTATTTTTTTTTTTTTTGCATATTCCTCTCATATCCCTGATCATCAAACAGTTTACTTGATATTATACAGACATGACCCACAAAAACAAAATGCAGTTTTAAAGTAAGAATTTATTGAGGATTTATTAAAAATCTGTATAATCCAATACCTGGTTAGGAAAGGCTTAACAGGAACAACTGCAGAATAGTTTTACATTCAATCAGAGTAGTTTTTGACCATGAACTGCCATTTTATTGTCTTACAACAGCATCTCAATTGGATTGAAGTCCTGACTTTGACTTGGTCAATCCAAAACTTTCATTTTGTTCTGTTTGAGCCACTCAGAGGTGGATTTGTTTGTGTGATTTGGGTCATTGCCATGCTGCAGAACCCACTGGTGTTGAGCTTTAGGTCCTGAACTGATGGTGGATATTCTCCAGGAGAATCTTCTGATAAAGAGCAGAATTCACAGCTCCATCAATTATGAAAAGTCGTCCAGGTCCTGTGGAAGCAAAGTAGCTCCAAACCATCCCACTACCACCACCATGTTTTACTGTTGGTATGATGTTCCTCTTGTGGAATGCAATATTGGCTTTACACCAGATGTAACGGACCCATGTCTTTTAAAAAGCTCCATCTTTGACTCATCAGTCCACAGGATGTTATCTCAAAAGTCTTGGGGCTCGTATGGATATTATTTTCCAATGTCAGACGAACCTTTACGTTCTATTTGGTCAGCCGTGGTTTGAGCCTTGCAGCTCTCCCGCAGTGCCATATTTGCCCATAGTCTTCCGTATTGTGGAATAATTTAGACGAACCGTGCAGTACATTCTGGTATGTTCCTAGTGGCAGAACTACCTTTGGGGGAGTGGGGGGGGGCAAGATGGTAAGCTTGAAAACATGGAGTGTCCAGCACAGTCTCCAAACTAAAACCCCATAAGAAGAGCGAAAGCAAGGAAATCTACATGTGCCACACATTATGGGAACTTCTGCAACAGAGTTGGGAAGAGCTGAAAAATATTTGACTTCGATCATGAAAAGAATGCTACTTTGACAAGGTAAAAGTTTAGAATAGACTTTGGCTTCTAAAATTTTTATTTTCTTAAATTTGTTCTATGTTTTCATTTCAGAGTACAATGAGACACTAACATGCAGAATCTCCAATAAAAGAAACAGGAAAAAATGGGGTGTTCTAAAACTTTTGACTGGTACTGTATTCAAAATTCCCCCATCTTCATAAATGATTATGATAATCATCATGATAATAAAATATGCTTGTCATATAGTGAAGAAGGGCTGCACAGTGGTTAGCACTTTTGCCTTGCCAGTTCAAATCCCGGCCCGAGCCTGGGATCTTTCTGCATGGAGTTTACATGTTCTCCCTGAGCATGCGTGGGTTTTCTCCGGGCACTCCGGCTTCCTCCCACAGTCCAAAAACATGCTAAGGTTAATTGATGACTCTAAATTGCCCGTAGGTGTGAGTGTGAGTGTTCGTCTATGTATGTAGCCCTGCGACAGACCGGCGACCTGTCCTGGGTGTCCCCTGCCTTCGCCTGAATCAGCTGGGATAGGCTCCAGCACCCCCCGCGACCCTAGTGAGGATAAAGCGGTGTATTGAGGATGGATGGATATAGTGAAGAAGGGCTGCACAGTGGTTAGCACTTTTGCCTTGCCAGTTCAAATCCCGGCCCGAGCCTGGGATCTTTCTACATGGAGTTTACATGTTCTCCCTGTGCATGTGTGGGTTTTCTCCGGGCACTCCGGCTTCCTCCCACAGTCCAAAAATATGCTGAGGTTAATTGATCACTCTAAATTGCCCGTAGGTATGAATATAAGTGTAATTGTCTGTCTGTAGACATGCAGTCTGCCAGAGTGTGATAGTCCATCTCCATCAAGCACAATCTCTGTCTTACCATCAAGTGTTTACTTTGCAAATACTTCAGATCATGCTGAATAACTTGGTGAATATAGAGAAGCTTATTTTTTCCAAGCAAATTTCATAGGGGGAAACACATTCACTGAAAGTGTATTTTCAACTTGTCACAAAATATATCCTCTCTCTATAATGCACGGTCTTTGGCTTACCAAGCGTTGTACTTTGTGCATATGTTATATCATTGTGAGTAACTACAAGATGCTTTGAACCTTTCAAGAACGAAAAAGAAGATGAAAGTTTCAGTTTGGACTACCGTACATTTTTTAAAAAATATATCTGGAGTAAAAAAAGTAGATAAAAGGAGTATTTTGTTGAAAGGTAGCTTGAACGCTGTAGAGCTGGTAGTGAGCAGCTAAGCAGCCGTGAGCTGCTGCTGTCAGACTCTCTGCGTCTGTTTGGTGCAGCTTTGACAGACACTAGAAGCACATTCCTGGCTCTTTGTAAAAGTTTCTGTGTGGTACCTGTGTTGAAGCTGAGCTAGAGGGTCTACAGCAAGAGGCTCTGGTGTGTGTGTGTCTATATATCTATGTGTGGGGGAGCATTACTATATATCTGCAGCTCTACTGTTTCTGTTGTCTGTTGTTGCACAACCTGAAGTTACAAGTAACCAGTGTTCTAAGAAGGAACTTGACAGATATTCTTCAATGTAATCTCAGATTTGCAAATAATGGTGCGTCACACATGACAGGATATTACTGAGGTCATTGTGCCAGATGGAGCAATCAGGGAGCACAGCACCACCTGATATTATCCCAAGAGGAAGCGGATGAAAAGAAAATGGAGAATGCTGTGCAACATCTTGCTGTAGTACTAATAATACTTTGCAATGAGGAAAAGCAGATGGATAACAGAAAATGATTGGGGAGATGTGGACAACATGGGTAGTTTATTCTTCAGCAGCAATTGGAGGTGAGATTTTATTCAGTTTTAAGCTTTCAAGCTGACAGCGGTTATTATCCATCCATTTTCTTCTGCTTATGTGGTCGGGTTGCGAAGGCAGCAGACAAAGCAGGTCGTTCCAGACGTCCATCCCCCAGGCGCCGCTTTCCAGCTCTTCTTGGGGGATCTAAGGAGTTCCCAGGCCAGATGAGATACATAATCCCTCCAGTGGGTTCTGGGTCTACCCTGAGGTCTCCTCCCAGGCGAACGTGTTCATAAAAACCTCCACAAGAAATCTCCCTGTAGGCATCTGAATCAGATATCCAAACCACCTCAACTGGCTCCTTTCAGAGAGGGATGTGGATCAGCATCTTCAAGTCCAGGTCCAAGACCAGCACCCCCATGACCCTAATGAGGATTAGGCGATGGATAGATAGTGGATAGAAGTGTCATGTTTACTTGCACAGAACTGTCTGTAGCCTGAGAGATCACCTCTGTGGGTCACTACAGTATAATCACAGACATGACTATCACCATGTGCCCATTATATATGTCCTACAACAACAAAATGACACAAACTATCACTCAGAGGCACTGAACTGAGCATTCTTACTTTTACAGTAAAGATATTAGAGTCACTGTGTCTTTTGACATGCGATATATATACATTTTTTTTAATGCCATGATGTGTTGAACAAACCTATGCCAACTGCATTGACATTCATACTCTGTGGGTAATCAGGAACACATTTGCATGAACTGCAGTGATGTGTGTACTGTAGATATGCATATAAATGCAGCTAACCAGATTTCCTGTCTATCCCTGATATTGTTTTGGAAGCATGGCTTACTGATTTTTATTCATTTTTTTTCCTGTACCATGAGAAAAGGTGTGTGTGTGTGTGTGTGTGTGTGTGTGTGTGTGTGTGTGTGTGTGTGTGTGTGTGTGTGTGTGTGTGTGTGTGTGTGTGTGTGTGTGTGTGTGTGTGTGTGTGTGTGTGTGTGTGTGTGTGTGTGTGTGTGTGTGTGTGTGTGTGTGTGTGTGTGTGTGTGTGTGTGTGTGTGTCGCAGCAGACTGACGTGAGAGGAGGACATGCAGGCAAGCAAGCGGCAGAACACTGTGTGAATTTTACTAATAATCCAATTTTCAGCAGTGGAAACTCTTTGGCCAGACGAGTTTGAAAAATGAGACTGAGTCGCTACATGTAATATGATCTCCTTTCAGGCCCTCTGCTGTGCGTTCTCTGCCTGCAGTGTTATGCATATGAGTGTTTACATGAAAAGCTGACAAGAAACCCAGATATGTATGCACAGTTTCATGTACCCTCCTTTTCCATTCTGTGAAGATGAGTGTAGTTAGAGACACAGATTTCATGTTTTTTCTTGACAAATTGCCTACATACCCTTACAGATACATGTGGGTGACCTTTCTACCACTTGTCATATGGATGTTTACTTTTCAAGGATCTGCTATTCATTTTGAAGTATAGCAGCACTGTGGAATCAAAGCATACTTTTGGATTTACTAAGAGCTTAAGAGGCAAATATGTTTTTACTCAGATAATTCCACTGTGGAATATGGTGGATTCTCTGAGCGCATGGATTCGTGTGCATTGAGGAAAGCACCATTATAAAGAATTTTCATTTAATTATAGGTTATATAGGTTAAATCACTTTTAAACAGAACTGTTATGCATGCAGCTGCTTGGTCCCAATTCAATTAGGTATATATTGTACAAAATATAGAGAACACTCTCTGAGCCCCAGGCTCTTTTAAGGGTGATTTCATTAACTTTACATTTAACTCAAAGAGCCCAGCGTAGTGCCGGTGTCGGATAGAAAATTGATCCCCATGGAAAAGTGACCTGCGGGTCACTTTTCTATTATAGAATTCTCACCCCCCCCCCCCCCCCCCCCCCCCCCATGGAAAAGTGACCCACCCCCAATTATTCTGTAAAAAATTATTCAAACACATGAAAATTAAATTCATATTATTGTGTTTTACAAATACATGATATTTTTCAATATTGCAATACTAATAATATATAAGATTATAGGAAAAAATCATGAGGGCCAATACTTTATAACATGTAAGAGAGACTGGATGAAAACTTTACAACATGTTATTGAAAATAATGATTTTATTTACAAATTCATTGTATTTACATTAAAATAATAATAATCCTGAGGTCAATATTCTATAGCATGGAAAAGTGACCTAGGTTACAAAACATTAAATAACTAGCATAATACATAGTGGGGTCACTATTCTATAGCATGGAAAAGTGTAAATTATAGGCTATGATGGTGAAAAGATGTTTTTTCTAGTAAGTATAGCAGAACATTTTTATTAGCAAAATTTAAAATTTCATATCAGGGTCACAATTCTATGGTGTGGGGGCGGGTCAGTTTTCTACACTAGAAATGCATGAACATCATCATTACCAAGCTCTGGTTCTGCTCTGTCTTATGAACATATTGTACAGACAAATTAATATCGATGCAATCACTGAATTTCATGGATGTTTAAGTAGATATGCAATGGCAAGTTAATGAGTGATTCAAACCAGAGTATTGGGTGTGAAGATGGATGGTTGTACCGTTGATTAAAGTTTAGTGGCCTGTTGCTTTAGGTTATGATTTCCTAGTTCTAGTTCTTCATTATTTCTTGATTTGTTTTGAAACTCCTCACACCTCATCCCTTTTCAGATATTCTCACTTTGTCTTGTCCGCCGGTGGGATTTTCTGTTCAAACCCAAATAGTTCCACCTGTTTCATTGTGTATTGTGGATTTACTGCTTTGGCCCAAATGTAGTAAAATCGGCTGTTTGCCCAAAACACCCAGATGTCACAGTTGTATCACCAATTTTACATTTCCTAGTTTATAGTTAAAGCCTTCTTAAATATTGTGCTTTATATAAGAACAGTGGTAGTGTATTTGCCAACCAGGGCTGTTTTAACTACACAACACTCTTTTAACAACTAGGCAGAAAAAAATTGTGTTTTTTTTTGTTTGTTTTTTTTAACGCAGAGCTTGGAGCTGCCTGTCAGTTATACACACACTTGAGAGGACCAGGAAGATAGCTACACATGGTGTGGAAGACACATTTAATGGTGTATTATGAGAGCGGTAGCCGTGGTGTTCTCACCCATTAAGCACAAGAGGATTTTTATGCTTGTTAGTGTTGAATAATTAGGAATAAACAGCTGAATGCACTGTTTGCTGTCTCTGCAGTTATTGTTGAAGCCTAAAAAATGTGTCAAGAATGCAAGTAAAATGCAGCAATTTACTTGTCAATTGCCTTCAGTTAATTACTGTGAAATTCGCAGTATGTTTCCTACAGAGTGGAAGTGGATTACATAAAGGTGGAAAGAAAACCTGAGATTGGTTTTCATATGTCACACCAGCAAAATTGTTGTTGCATTCATTGTAGTGTTAAACCATTTCTTTCAGGGTTGGCATTTCCTTTAGGTCTGGTTTATATGACCAGAGCTCAACAAAGAATGGGGCAAGGAGCTTCATGTCAGTAAAATTTAAATTTATATCACCCGAAGGAGAATGAATCCTAAGTAGAGTCCCTGTTCCACATGTACACAAGTACTTTATCATGCAATGTTTTTGCCTTCTTTGCACTTAAAAAAGAAAGGAAAATATGTTAATAGGGTTAGGGTTTTCCAATGTTTCTGCATTGCTTATAGTCAAAGGGTGCATACTATTTTGTTATAGTGATAATGTGTTTGCCAATCAGGGGTTTCTCCATTGCAGAACATCTCTCAAATGGCTTGGCAGACGAAATGGCTTCATATTTTCAGATTTGTTGACACCACTGGTTTTGAATACGCAACCCTCATATTTTTGTATAATATCAATTGCTTTATGATTGCTAATAATTTCAGTGTGCAGAAATCTGAGCTCCCAGCCAGTTATGCACAGTTGAGAAGACAGAAGAACATGTACGTATATGTTCAAAACTCATGTTTTAGGTAGCTGTGATGGGCTCACTCGTTATTGAAAATATTGTGCTTCTTATTGTTCAGCAAAAAAATAGATAGTTGAATGTACTGTTTCCTGTCTCTGCAGTTACAGAAGTTTAAAAAAACATGTCAGTAATGTAGGAAGCTGCTTGTTAATTGCTTCTTATTAATCACTGAATTTCATAGTAAGTTTCTTTGTCATAAGCTAAGAGATTTAACCTGGACCCAAAATGGAGGATGCAGGACACAGAGCAGTGTTTAAAGATAGAATTTATAATCTCAGTCATTGATGAGTGAGGGAGGGTTGAAGGGATACTCTAAGAAAGGGAGGGTGCTGTCTGGCTGACGCAGAAAAACTCGTCCACACCTTTGTCTCCTCCAGGATGGACTACTGCAACCAACGTCTCATCAGGATCCCTAGCAAGAGCTTGCTTACCTAGGACCCTGATAAGAGTACAGAAGCAAGACCACATCACACCCGTCCTCTGTTCACTCCACTGGCTCTGCGTCTCCTTCACAATTAAGTACAAAATCACTGTCTTCACCCAACGCTACGTTCATGGCAATGCCCTGGATTACCCTTGCACTAATAACTGTTACCCCACCCCACCCACCCACCCACCCACCAACCTAGCTCTGGACAACAGGAGACAGACGGAGCATTCCTCTCAGCCGCGCCTCGCATCTGGAACTCCCTCCCTGAACACCTGAGAGCTCCACAGATAGTGGATGTTTTGAAAAAACGTGACATGTTGGCCTGGGATCTTTCTGCATGGAGTTTGCATCTCCCTGTACATGTGTGGGTTTTCTACGGGTTCTCCAGCTTCCTCCTGCAGTCCGGAACATACTGAGGTTAACTGGTGACTCTAAATTGGCTGTAGGTGTGTGTATGTTTGCTTGTCTCTGTGTAACCCTGTGATGGACTGATGACCTGTCTGGGGTGTCCCCTGCCTTCACCCTAAGTCAGCTGGGATAGACTCCCCCCGCAACCCTGATGAGGATTAAGTGGTGGATAGATAATGGATAGTTGGATGGACATTATTTGAGAGAAAGCTGTTTCTTTAGTTTTTTTCAGTTGACAAAATTACACCTTTTCACTTTGAATAGTGTTTTTTTGTTGTTGTTTTTTTTACATTCCCTTTAAAGAAAAGGCAAATTATATTTACCATGATCCCATGTTATGAAGCAATACAAGAAGAAAACTTCTAAAGGGAGTGAATACTTCTTATAGACAATGGAGTTCCAAACACCACCAGTCTTTCCACACAGTTTGAAAACCTTTCATACCTTCAGCATAAGGACAGGGCTATCAATCAATAAAAATAATGATATCACATGCAGGCCATTTTATAGGATCCTGCTTTACCTTGAAGTTGTTTTATTGATGTATTTGTTATGGTATATATGGATATGGTCTAAGAGACATGTCATAGTGATTTAGAAATAACCAAATTATCATTAACTTTGTTCAAAGTTTGCACAGGGGAGTGGATAATTGCGACTGCCTCTCACCTGGCTGTCTCTTCCACTTTTTTCTATACTGCATTGACTTTAAATATAATCAGTCTGCTTCAGCTTGAGTTACTTAAACAGTGACCGGTTAATTCTGATGGTCCAGCGTCCTAATACACACCAGAGTACAGTCTGTGAGAAAGTCCACAAGAAACTGTGAGCAGTTCTGTGAGCTCAGAGGGTGCAAAGACAATCACAGGGCAATTATTGCCACAAATGGACTTCACTGGGATTTGAAAGTAATTAGCTGGGACTTCCCTTCACCAGACCCATGCTGTCTAATTCCCTCATCCACAGAGAGCAAAACTGGTGAGGCAGCCTAATTTTAAAAGCAATCTCCTGCTCCCATCATAAGCCTGGGATTTTCATTAGCATCTTGTTACTGCTCAACAGCACTGCAATTACTTCTTAATTGGAGCTCATTTTGAGCTTATTTATGGAATAATAATCAAGACTCCTTGCCACTGAGCCAGGAAATAGGTGAAAATTGGTGCATATATGAATGCCAGTAGTTGACAAAGGCTGAGAGAACCCTTTTCCAGGTATGATGCCAGCTTTTGTCAAAATTAAAGTAGAAAATATCTAGGAAAACAAGATAGAAAGTTTACAGCGATGATAGCCAGTGCTACCACAGCAATGTTTAACAGACACCATCTTAGTTCAGTGTGTTAGCATGTTAATATTGCTAATCAGAACTGAACACATAACACAGCTAATTTTGCAGCTTTTAAGTCCTGAACTACATTTTGTGACAGTGCAGTTAGTATTTAGTGGAAATATTTTACTTGAAAATATTGAGGTGCTGGTAGAAACAAAAGGTCAGATGTTCATCAAAATCTTCGTCTTAATATCTTAACTCTGTGACAATGCAATTTATGTTTTTCTGAATGTTCTGAAGTGTTGTAACGAGCAGACCCCCATGTCAGCGTCTGAGAGTTCCGCTCACATTCTGCACAGACAGAAAGGAAGTAGGAGAGGAATACATTGTCAATGCCCATAATACAACCAGGTCAGCCAGTCCTGTCTCAGATGTGAACTCCTCGGCTGTCCTTAGGCCTTCTATCTGCACCTGCTCAGAGTTGATTATGTGTGACATTAGATTCCAGTGGAAATTGGGGTGGAAATTGCACCCCAAATATAATCAAACTGAGGAACTCTCCAATCCTCCAAACACAATACATAACTATAAAAGTAATATGGCAGCCAAACTGATGCACTTGCAAAGAAAAATGACCAGGCCTTTACAGGGCTCTGTTTTAAATGCATCCAATAGATCAGGTAGACAGAGGGAAAAGGAAGAATCAAAACATCCAAATCTCTGTCCTTGAAAAAAGGAGAGCAACTGACCTGGGTAGTAGGTTGAACCGAGTTACAAAAATTATAAAGGAGAATACTAATTACCAGGAATATTACTCGATGCCAAAACAGCAGAACAGGACACGGGATTTAAACAATCACAAGGACATACACCTACAGACCGACACGACTACACTGTGGCTGGACTCAGAGTGAGCATGGAACTTAGCTGACGACAGGCACGAGGGGAAGCAGAGAAGGACGATGCAGATAGAGGTGGTGTGTGGAGTGGTGAATGACAGAGGTGAGGCAGGCACTGAAGCCAGTGGTGATTTTCGGGTGGTGACCCGAGAGGGTCTAGACCGACAGTGGAGAACAGAGAATCCAGGTGAAGCATTTACGAGTAAATGGAGGATCCAAAAGTAGAGCACAAAAAACAGCAGTTAGCTGAGGTACATACAAAAGACATGGCCAGAACAGGGATCAGTAAACTGACTGCGGTTGTTCAACAATCCAGCATCTAGTAGTGCTCTGTGTCTGGCTTTTTTTTGGAGGAGGAAGGTAACTGCAGCCGATCACGCCCACCTGCATGTGAATCTCGTCTGGTGAATTCAGATTGGCATCACCTGCTCGCATACCACACACACCACACCAGGAAGGATGAAAGAAGAAAACCTGCCACTACAGGTTTGACTGTTGTTACAAGTTCATT
This sequence comes from Acanthochromis polyacanthus, assembly GCF_021347895.1. Classification (NCBI taxonomy): domain Eukaryota; kingdom Metazoa; phylum Chordata; class Actinopteri; family Pomacentridae; genus Acanthochromis; species Acanthochromis polyacanthus. The sequence continues at coordinate 19,395,938 of NC_067123.1, forward strand.
GTCCGAGTAAAAGCTTGAGCAAAACTTGACGCAAATCTCTTCAGGTGTGCCTGAAATAACACGTTCACAGGAGTGGGGTGAAGGTGCAGCCGGAGAACAAAAGGCCATTTATAGATAGACTGGACCTTCCCTGGAAACCAGACAAGCATAGGAGCAGTCAAGATGAACGGTTTCCAGCAGTCCAGCCTTCAGTCTGTGAAGGCGGTTACAGAAAGACACAGATTTAATAAAGTATTGTCAGACACATTGATCAGTTTCTACCATCAACTCCAAAAGTTTAAACAATGACAAGGTGACCTAATAAAATGCTGTACAGGTGATCTGTGTTCATGGTTCCTCCTTCATTTTACCCGAAATCTCATGGAAATCAGTGTTGTATCATTTTTATATAAATCAGCTTCTTGGAAACAATGAATTACGTAGGTTAACGTCCTGGGGCCTCATTTATAAAGCTTGCGTACGCACAAAACAGGGCCAGAAAGTGGCGTACGCCACTTTCTACGCAAAGGTTGTGATTTATAAAAACAAACTTGGCGTGAGAATGTGCGCCAACCTTGATTCTTGATGCTTCCTTACGCACAAAACAGGGCGTAAATCACAAACTTTGCGTAGAAAGTGGCGTACGCTGTGTACGTTGTGATTTCTAAAACAAACTTGGCGTGAGAATGTGCGCCAACTTTGATGCTTGCTTAAGCACATTTTGGAGACGAAGGGAACGGCAGTGCCGGAGGGTGAAGTGGCGAATTGAAACCAGATTGATCTCAAACCTTTATTGTTATCACATATTAGACTTATAGAGCCGGATAATCATAAACCCTCATTGTTGTAGATGTTCATATAGTGCACCATTCGGCCAACCTGTATTTGCAGAACTATGTTCATATATCAACAGGGGCGGATTGAACGTTATTTCATTCGGTTGTTTGACCGAAGGGCCGGTATCTGGGGCCGGTGCGGTGATCTTTATTAAATAATTTTGTTTATTGATCACCCGGCGCCCGTATGGCTCATCGGGGAAAGCAGAAGACCCATTTGCAGGGGTGGTCTCCGACGCAGTAGCCCGGGTTCGATTCCTGCCCGTGGCACTTTTATGCATGTCTTCTCCCCATTTCCTGTCACTCTTCACTGCAACTATCACAGTAAAAAGGCAAAAAAAAAGTAAAGAATTTTGTTTATTTATCCATATGCGGCCGAATGGGATGAGCGTCCAACCATTAATCAGCCCTGTACAGGCACGCAGGCACACATGCTTCACACCACAACCCCCGAGTGAAAATGAATTTGTCTATGTGAACCGAAAAAATGCACATTCAATCAGTTTACAAATTATTTGTACATCAGACATGATCATAGCAAATTTAGTGGCAGGGTGGCCTGGGTCAACACATGATTCATTCATCCTGACGCACAGCAGTGAAAAGACTGCCGGCCGGCGCTGCGTGAAATGCCGTGGATCAGCAGCTTATTTATATACAGATACATTCATGAGTTACTTTGCATTGACCATTCATGGTAAAATGTGGGTGTGTTGTGGGCGGAATGTGAGGTGGATCCACCTGTGCAATCTTCCAGCTGGTGTCTGATTTATCAAGAAATTGCATGCAGCTGTGCTTACGCAGTTTTATAAATCAGGGGCGAAGGGCATACGCCCTTTTTGTATTTTCGGCGTACGCAAACTTTAGTATGGATCCTACGCAATGTTTTATAAATGAGGCCCCTGGTCCGGTGTCTATGACGTCTCAAAAATATGCAACTGGATCGTCTGGGGACAATTTGTGTGTGATGCATGAATCTAAACCCACTCAGAAACTAATCTGACCAGCATGAGCGCTCTATGCCTCTCTGCAGGAAATCTCCAGTCAAACGCTGCGAAAAGCTTGTTTATCACCTAATAAAATGTTGTCATTGCGTGTGTGTGAAGAATGGACTGTGCTACGCTGGGCAGACAGATGGCTGAGTTCACTAAGCCACGCCGACAACTCCACCAATCGTTGCGATTGCATCATCATCCCACCAAAGAAATTTCATTACCACTCCTTCTAGGAACAGACTTAGTTTGTCATCCATGACCAGGACCAAGCACTGGTTCCAGGTAGCTGTGGCATGACAGCTGATTCAGACGGAGCAGTTTAGCTCCAGTGCCCTGCAGCAAAGCCTGGTGTCTGTAGGGAAAGATGCAATAAACAAATGATGAGGATGAAGAGTAGGATATTTCGACGGATTTTTCTTCAACTTGCATAGACAGTGATCCTTATCAGGCTGCCTACTTAAAGCTGAGTGATAAATGGTAAATTTCATCACACTCGGATTGTTTCCTTTCACTGCATCACTGCTGAAGGGCCAGAATTCTTTAAAATCTTTTCTCAAATGTCTCAAAAGAGTGCTAAGATGCTGATACGATTTTTTAGATGGTCAAAACTATTCGGCAGTGCAACTCACGTTTATTTGCATAGCACAATTCAAACACAAAACAATTCAAGGTGCTTTACAACAGCAAAGAAATGCATCACAGAAGTCAAAAAAAATAATTTTAAAGATGATTTAAAAGTAGACATTAAAACATAGACATTAAAATCCTAGAAATAAAACATAAAAGTAGACATTAAGATAAAAGTGCAGAATGAGCATCTGCCGACTGTCTGGGAAGACCTCAGGTGTTCAAGGTCCTGTATTCAAGCGTACCCCTAGCGTGTTTCAGCGTATGTCAGCGTATGCCCTAAAAGTCCATACGTTCCTCATACGTTGGCTCTATACGCTAGAGTTGGCTCTAGCGTATAGAGCCAACGTACGTTCCTCATACGCTGAACATGTTAGAGGTATGCTGAAGGTACGTTACTCATACGTCGAGTACGCTTCTCATAGGTTGAAATTGAGTGGGTCAGGAAACCTAGCGTTAGAGGAGCGTATAATGAACGTGTGTCTGACGTGTGTCTGACGTGTGTCTAACGAATGGCTAACGTTATGATGGTAGTTCTAATGACAGTCTAGCGTACTCAACTTATGCCTAACGTATTCTGAGCGTACAGCCAACATATTACAAGCGTATTACATGCGTATTTCCAGCATATGGGGGGTATATAAAGTCTCACATTTCCAAATCTGTATCAGTTTGTACCAGCAGTTCAGAGATGGAGGTTCCTGTGCTGCAACATCACCAAGATTTGTTACAGTTGGCAGTTGAGTATGCTAGACACAGAAGAAGAAGGCGTAGAATGAGACGTGCAATCTGGGTGAAACCTTGGATTGGAAGGCGGCGTTAATTTGGCCTTTATGACCAGCTTATGGTTGAATTGAGAAATGAAGATCAAAGAGCCTTCAGGAACTTCCTACGCATGCCTCCAGAAATGTATGATGAACTGCTGGACAGGGTTGGTCCCAACATCACCAGCTGTGTACGCTCCTCATACGTTAGGCTGATGTTCCACATACGCTCCGCATACGTTTCTCATACGTCGGAGGTACGCTGATATACGTTACTCATACGTCGGTATACGTCCAACTCAAATACACATCACATCACATACACTCACATAAGCTGACATACGCTATGCGTACGCTGCTCATACGCTGATGGTACGCTAGGCTCACATTACTCTAACGGTCATTAACCAAAAATCGACCTCATACGCTGAAAAGTTGTGTGTATAATCAATTTTTCGAAATATTCGATACGTTCCTCATATGCTGGCTCTATAAGCGAGAGTGTGACAGGGCTTTCAGGAAGTTTGTTCCACAAGTGAGAAGCATAACAGCTGAATGTTGCTTCACTATTTTTTGTTCTGGTTCTGGGAACACACAGTAAACCTGTATCTGATGACCCAAGGGCTCTGGATGCTTCATTTGAGTTAATACATCTAGGATGTATTGTGGTCCAATGCTTTGTAAATCAGGAGGAAGATTTTGCACTCTTTGCTTTGACTAACAGAAAGCCAGTGTTGTGATTTGATCAGTGGTGTAATATGGTCCAGTTTCTGGGTGTTAGTTAGGACTCAGGCAGCAGCGTTCTCGATCAGCTGCAATTACTGAAACCCCGTGGACAAATGTCCAGCAATATTTGTATTTATATTCATCTGTAAAATTCTCATATGACTGTTTGATCTGTTTGTTTTATTATTCAATCTGCTCTGTTGTCTGCCTAATTTGATTCTAGCACAGTTGGGTAAGACTGCATGCAGAGTGAATAGTGCAGCTTCAGAACAGATAAAGCATCATCAGTAAGTCTTAACTGATCTTGAATTGTCCAGATAAGTTGATCTCTTTAAATTACATACCAGTACTAGCTTAAAATTGTGCTCTTCTGGTCAGTGCAATGTGCAGGCCTTTTGATTTTTCTTTATTTTCAGTCCACTATTTACCATGTGGATTCTCACTGAAGGCATCAAATCTATGAATGAACACATCTGGAAATATGAAGTAAACAGAAACAAATAAGTCAAAATATGTTTTATATTTTAGATTCTTCTAAATAGCCACCCCTGCACAGTGGTGTACAAGTTAGCACTTTTGCCTTGCAGCAAGAAGATCCCCCGGTTCAAATCTTCTGCATGATCTTTCTGCATGGAGTTTGCATGTTCTCCCTGTGCATGCATGGGTTTTCTCCGGGCACTCCGGCTTCCTCCCACAGTCCAAAAAATATGCTGAGGTTAATTGGTTACTCTGTAGTGGGTTTACATAATTCACCCACGGAACGTTGGGAGTTGTGGTTGTGATTTGCACACGGACTGTTTATGCTGTTACTCTTCCTGTTTTGGAGTTACGTTCCATGTGTACTGTGAGTGAATAATTCTGTCATCTGATGTCAGTCAAGAGGTTAGCACCTGTGTTTGACACTCCGCCTCAGACTCCCATTCTTCGGCACGACAACTCTAAATTGCCCGTAGGTGTGAATGTGAGTGTGATTGTTTGTCTATATATGTAGCCCTGTGACAGACTGGCGACCTGTCCAGGGTATCCCCTGCCTTCGCCCGAGTCAGCTGAGATAGGCTCCAGCACCCCCCTAGTGAGGATAAAGCGGTATATAGAGAATGGATGGATGGATAAATAGCCACCCTTTGCTTTGATTGCTGCTTTGTACACTCTTAGCATTCTCTCCGTAATCTTCATGAGGTAGTCACCTGAAATGGTTTTACAACAGTCTTGAAGGAGTTCCCAGAGATGCTGAGCATTTGTTGGCCCTTATACCTACTCTTTGCAGTCCAAGCCATCTGGATTGGGTTTCAGATCAGGTGACTGTAGAAACCAGATCATCTGACACATCACTTTATCACTCTCCTTCTTGATCAAATCACCCTTAAACAGCCTGGAGGTGTGTTTGGGATCAATGTCCTGTTGAAAAATAAATGATGGTCCAACTAAATGCAAACTGGATGGGATGGCATGTCGCTGCAGGATGCTGTGGTAGCCATGCTAGTTCAGTGTGCCTTCAATTTTGTATAAATCCCCAACAGTGTCACCAGCAAAGCACCCCCACACCATCACACCTCCTCCTCCATGGTTCACGAACTTATCCTCAGCAGAAGAGGTGACTCTTGGTCTTCCTTTCCAGGGGCTGTCCTCATGTGAGCCAGTTTCATCATAGCGCTTGATGGTTTTTGCAACTGCCCTTTGGGATACATAAAATTTTTTGACCTTCAGTAATGAGGTACTGTCATTTGTCTTTGCTTAGTTGCTCAAAAAGGGCTGTCAACCTGACTTCTGCAGAACACAACTGGGGGTCCCATTAAGAAAGCAAGCAATTCCACAAACTAACCTTGACCAGGCAGATCTGTGACGTGAAAACCATTTCAGGTGACTACCTCATGAAGCTTATTGAGAGAATGCCAAGAGTGTGCAAAGCTGTCATCAAAGCAAAGCGTGGCCACTTTGAAGTATCTAATATATAAAACATATTTAAAGTTTTTCACAGTTGTTTGCTTGCTATATAATTCCACATATCTTGCTTCATAGTTTTGATGTCCTCAGTATGGCGATGTCACCCTAGACATCACCTGTTTGAACGTCTGACATCAGGCAGACATTATAGAGCACTGAAAACAAAAACAAACAGACTCAGAAATAGTTCTGAGTCTGTATCTACAATGTAGAAAATAGTAAAAATAGAAAAAAAACATTGAATGAGAAAGGGTGTCCAAATTTTTGACTGGCAGTGTATTTTCCACTTTCTTTCAGCTTACTTGAAGTGTGTCTATCTTTCTCTGCTCTCTCTATGCTTTGATAATAAAGTTGATCTGCAATGGTGATAGGATCTTGCACCTCCTACAAGAGACCAAACATGACATGCATCTGCATCAGGAGTTTAAGGGCGGCTGGAAGCAACTCTGCTGCAGTGAGCAGGAACCCAGCCTTTTTTTGATCTGATTACAGTTTAGACTACATGTTTTGACAGAGGAAAGTAAGGAATCTTAAAAATGGGTTTAAAAAACCATTAGTGATGGTGGGATGTTCTTTTCATTATTTTTAAATTTTGAAATGTGTGTACCTGCACTAAATCTAAACATATACACGGAAAAAAGACACCTAATATTTTAAGTGTATACAACTTGTCATGATTTAGGGTTTTTCTCATTGACTTCTTTAGTGATTTCTTCAGCCTGGTTGTTTCTTGTGTCACTCCTCCCACCCAGCAGAGGTCCTCAATGGCTCTCTCCATTCTTACCAGTATTTCTCCTGACTGGTTTTTCCAACCAGGCCAACTTCATACATATTCTCCCATGTAGCCCCTTTGTTCTTCTCTGGATTATCTGTAATGCTTTGTGGCACGGCTTTCCAGCGCTGTGTTTTTCTGCATTGGCTCTGCTTTATTGTGTTTGGATCTTATTTTGTATCCCGGAATCTCCATCAACTTGTTTGCCTGCATAGTTTTGTTATCAGGTACTAGTTTGCTGTTATTAAAATTTATTTCTTGCTTTTTTTAACCTGACTTCTGCGTTCTGCTTTTTGGTTCTCTTTGCTGAACTGTTAGAGCATATGCTGAGCAAAAATAGACAAAGTGAAGATTAGATTCCACATGGAGGAGATTATTATCTAATTTGAAAGAGATCACATTCAGGCCCTAAATGCGCCACAGTCTCATGGTCAGACCTTAAGCCCTGCTCAGTACCGTTCCTGAGTTGTCCAGCCACTGAATTACTGCCCCCTTCTTGGTTTTACTAATGAGTTGGTTAATTGGACTTCCTACATCTGTCCCTGAGTCAGCCCCAAAGTTGGTTGACTTCTCTCAAGATCTCCCGAGTCACCATAGCTGGTCCTGAGTCAGCTGCTGAGTTGGTTCATGCCTCCACTGTTCCTGGGTTGGCCGACACTCTACCTGCTTCAGAGTTAGTCAGTGCCAAACAGTCGACTGCACAGCCAGTCAAGTATCCTGGCTGACCTCCACCCTGCTCCAGAGTTGGCCATTGCTACAGACCTCCAGTCACTTGGCCGTCTGTTCCTCCTCCAGATCACTGCCATTAAACCCAGCTTGGTTTGGACTCTGACTGTTTTAAAGGGAGTTAGGCTATTCTCCACAGGGGGATTTTTCACAATATCACAGAAAGTGAATCTGTTGTGGCAGGAAGTTCTGGACAGACACTTACTGACCTCAACACAACAAACAGGAGCCCTTTGAAGGCGTTTCACCTGCAAAATATCACTAAAATGGTCACAGACATGACTGATCACGAGCATTACTCACCCCTACTTTTGTAATACCTGAATCTAAATGCTGTTGTTTCCTGTGGACATTGTGTCTGACCGTCCCCCGGAAAAATCTGACTCCCCTTCGTGTGAATGCATGCGCCTTACGTTTCACTCTGTGGCCACTTGACGGCTTTTCTGTTGTACATTTACTGTTTTTTTTGTGTTGTTTTCTACCGTTTTTCGGGTTAAATGTGATTAAGTAGCGAACTGTGAACATGTTTTCGAGTTAAATATGATTAGGTGACAGGTCTCTCCTCTTCTCATCCGCACGTTGGTGTCTAAATGGCATCAGGGGAGATCCTACACTGCTCTCAGCTTCACTCGCATGAGAATGTTAGGACAAGGTTTAATCGCCAGGTATTGTTTATATTCCATCAGTGTTGTACACGTGTCAATAAAATAATTGTTCACTGTGTTTTACATACAGTACAACATCAGCAGCTGCATGCAAAAGAAGGAAGACGCTAGATTGCACTATCACTGTTTGCCCTTGTTTTTCTGTTTTTGTTTTGGTGCAGAAAATCAGGTGTATAGCCTAGATTTTAATTGTTTTGATTGTGTGTCTTGAGAAGCCATGTGAAACTTACTGAGTACTACCTACATTGTTCTAGTGGAGATGCTATTATTTTATGTTAATTCATAAAATTATTTATTGCAGCCTTGCAATGCCATTGAGGTATATGTAGGGATATGAAAATACTGATGTAAAATAGGCCACCCCTTCAAAATGTATTTAATTGGTAGTAATATTATGCTATTCATCTTCAGTTTCCTTTTTTTATTTTCTTGTCTTTTCTCCTAATGTACATCATTTCTGAGCCACACAGTTAGATTTGCTTTAGATGTAATTCATACAGCCCGCCACAAGAGGGAGTTGCTCTCAAGGGAACCTCAGGCCGCGGCGGCGTAGAATAAGCAGGTTCTGCTGCACCATGAAACAGCAGACAGATGCCCCAGATCCGCCGCACAGCATTCATGTTTTCTGTTGTTGTTTACAGGTATGTGTTGAGGGCACTGGTGTACGAATGTGAGTCATGGTGGTGTTGTTGGTGGGACAGTTTGGCCGTGTTTTCCCACCCGGTGTAATTGAGAGTGATTTGTAGGTTGCCAGTCAGAGGCTAGGCTAAGCCAGGCTGGGGTGGCACGCTAGCGCAAGCACGAGGGCGACACATGATTTGAATTTAGCTAATCTAGAACGACTGTGTTTACTACTGTGAGGCTAAGGAGATTGTTGTACATTTTGTATTTTGGTTGTAATGAATATGTGCGAGCTGCGGCGTAGAATAAGCAGGTTCTGCTGCACCATGAAACAGCAGACAGACGCCCCAGATCCGCCGCACAGCATTCATGTTTTCTGTTGTTGTTTACAGGAAATAAATCCATCAAACGACACACTGACTTATGTCTTCAGTTAAGTGTGCAACAAAGTCTGGTGTCAGAAGTGGGATCAGCGCAGCTCCGGTGAAGAGTGAGAGATGCAAGAAAAGGAGTTTGAGCGACTGCAGGACCAGCTCAGTGAAGTTCTGGTGAGCCTGAATTGTGAGCAACTCTGTGAAATTTGTAAGCGCATCAAAATCTCATCTGAAGGTCTAAAAAGGAAGCACACGCTGATCAGAGCCATATGTGAAGTGGTTGATAAATCTATAGAAGATGAGGAGGAAGAAGTTGCACAGGCCTTTCTTACTCGCCTGATAAAGCATGGAGAAGATTTAAAAGGAGAGACAGACATACCACAAGTTGTCACAGAAAATGTCAGTCAAGATTCAGCAGCATTGGCCAACTTGAAAGAACAGTATGCATCGCTCCAATTAAATTTTCAAATGGCAACAAAACAGTTAGAGGAAGAAATGGCAAAGCTTTCAACAAAGTCTGCTAGACAAGAGCCAAGTCCCTCTATTGGCCCCATGTCAGGTACTTCACTGCCAACCCAGCCACCTGAGTTTATCATACGCAGAGATTTCAAAATCAATGGCCAGATTGGCGAGAGAGGTCAGAAGGACAAGTTATCATACTCAAATCTCATTCATCAGATTGAAATGGGACTGAGAAAGGGCCACAGTGAGACAGAAATCGTTGAAGCTGTGATTAGAGCTGTAAGTCCAGGCTTGAGTCTTAGAGACATGTTAGAGATCAAGACAGACCTGACGCTCTCGGAACTCCGTACCATCTTAAAGGGACATTACAAAGAAGACAGCTCAACCGACCTCTATCACAGACTAATAAACGTTACACAAGAACACAATGAGTCCCCACAGAACTTCTTGTTCAGAGCAATTGAACTGAAAGAGCGTCTCTTAGCATCATCTAGAGAGCCAGGAGCTGATGAAGAGTACAGTGCTGAGCTAATACAAAGAAAGTTCCTCAGAGCTGTGGGCACAGGATTACTGAATGACAATGTGAAATATCAAATCAAAAGCTATCTTGATGATACAGCGGTCACTGATGATGTCCTCATTGCTAAGACCAATGAAGCAGCCAGCTTAGAGTGGGAGAGGCAGCAAAAGTTTAAGAAACACAGCAAAGAGCCAAGAATCAGAGAAATAAGAACAGAAAGCCAAGCAGTGCAAGGGGCAGAGATTGGTGCTGTTGGAGGCCGTGAACTGACACCTGCTGCTGTTCCAAAGACCAAAATACAGCCAACAGTGACTCGAAGGGAATCTGAGCTGCTAGATGTAATAAGCCAGCTAAAAGAGGAGATAGCGGAAATAAAGAATGCTATCCATGCATCAAAAAGGGCTTCCCCTCAGAATCGGCCAAACAAGAAACGTGGCTGTAAGAAGTGTCAGGAACGCAACCAGGAGGAACAGTGTGATCATTGCTTTAAATGTAGACAAAGTAGCCACCTGTCAAGGGGATGTAGGGCCCAAAGAAAAGACAGGACTGCACCGATTGATTTGTTTGCTAACATGGTAACAGCACATCCTCCTTCACTGCTTCCTCAGTTTAAGCAAAATGATCCAAGAGATGTGCATAAACTCATCACAGACGGCATCCAATATCTGGAGGAAAAAGTGGCAGCTGACACACAAGGAAGAGAGACGGCAGCAGTGAGCGTTAATCTTCTCTCACCCCACCGAAAGGCCCAACTTCTCCACCTGATTGGTAAGAAGCACATGATCATTTGCAGATTTGATGGGCTAGAAACTAAGGCATTGTGGGACACAGGCTCTCAAGTCTGTCTCATAAATGAGAGATGGAGACGGCAAAACATTCCACATGCAAAGGTGAGGTGTCTGTCCGAGATCCTGGGTCCTTGCATACTCGAAGGTAGAGCAGTCAACCAAACACTTATTCCGTTTGCTGGGTGGGTAGAAGTCAAATTTGAGTTGCCTGCCACAGAAGCCACACCATTAGTTACAAGTGCCAGTGCTGGTAACTGACCAAGAGGGAATAGCAGAGGAACCTATCATTGGTTTCAATGTAATTGAGCACCTGTTGGAGAGAGGCATACACCCACCACATGCTGTAACAGATGCTGTGTCTACTGCTTTCTCCTTTGACTGCAAGAAAACTGAAGTATTTCTGAAAGTGATGTTGAATAAAGAAGAGGGGTTAAGTGAAGGCATAGTAAAAACAGGGAATGAATTGATAACCATTTCGGCAGGTCAGACAAAAGCTGTTAAGTGTAATGTGAGAACTGGTTCACTCCCAGAACACCAAGATGTCCTCTTTGAGCCCACTTCTCATCTCCAACTCCCAGAGGGCTTAGAGATTCAGGAGAGTGTTGTTCGACTGCAGAGAGGAACCAGGTCCAGTATCACCCTGCCATTAACAAACCGCACAGCCCATGATATCTCCCTGCTCCCAAGAACTGCTCTAGGACAAACTCAAGTTGTAAAGAAAATATATCCTGCGGACACAAAGGCAGTGGAAAAGAAACAGACACAAATAATGACGCAAACTAGTGAAACAGTCTCACCATCAACAACAGGTAATGCACTCAAGCAACATGAGGACCTATGGGATCCCCCAGTCCCCCTAGACCATCTCGAACATTCACAACAGCTCAAAGTAAAACAACTCCTCAGAGAGATGAGTAATGTGTTCGCAAGGGATTAAAAAGATGTGGGAACCATACCCTCACTGCAGCTCAAGATCCGGCTCAATGACCCCACACCGGTACGTCAGACTTACACCTCTGTACCTAAGCTGCTCCATAGAGAGGTTAAAGAATACCTTGAAGATCTTCTAAACAGAGGCTGGATTAAGAAATCCAAATCTCCCTACTCCAGTCCTATTGTATGCGTGAGGAAAAAGGACGGTGGTCTCCGCCTGTGCTGTGACTACAGAGAGTTAAACAGAAAATCTATCCCGGACCACCATCCCATACCTCGCATACAAGACATGCTCAACACCCTGACAGGAAGTTCTTGGTTTTCGGTGTTAGACCAAGGAAAAGCCTATCACCAGGGCTTCCTGGAGGAGTCAAGTCGTCCGCTCACAGCGTTCATAACTCCATGGGGATTATATGAGTGGGTGAGAATCCCATTTGGGTTATCATCAGCACCTGCAGAGTTTCAGAGGTTAATGGAGGAGTGCTTAGTGGGATTACGAGACGAGATCTGCTTGCCTTACCTGGACGACAATCTGGTTCACTCCAAAATGTTTGAAGACCACCTGAACGATTTGAGAAAGGTTCTACAGCGCTATGAGATGCATGGTGTGAAGCTTACACCCAGGAAATGCGAACTGTTTAAAAACCAAGTGAGATTTCTGGGGAGGCTGGTCACCAAGGATGGATACACAATGGACCCTGCAGACATCGCTCCAGTCCAAGCGCTAAAGGAGAAGGAACCCGCCACAGTAGGAGAAGTGAGGAAACTACTGGGATTTATCTCTTATTACAGAAGCTATATTCCTAACTTTTCTCGCATTGCTACTCCACTCTATGATCTTCTAGCAAAAGACAATATAGTTAAAGACAAACAAGCCCAAAGAAAAACTCCTAAAAGGAAACAGCCAAGAGGAGGTCAACTCCCAACATCCCATCCTGTCGAGTGGACACAGGAACACGCACTAGTCCTTGGTGAGCTTGTTGATTTCTTGTCACAGCCACCAGTCCTGGGATACCCTGACTTTGAGCAGCCGTTTCTTTTACATTGTGATGCATCCCAGGAGGGACTGGGCGCAGTACTTTACCAGAGACAGCATTGAAAGTTACGTGTGATAGCCTATGGATCCAGGACTCTTAACTGCCCCAGAGAAAAACTACCACCTCCACTCAGGGAAGTTAGAGTTCCTTGCCCTCAAATGGGCCATATGTGAGCGCTTTAGAGACTATTTGTACTACTCGCCACCGTTCCTGGTTTACACAGATAACAACCCTCTCACATATGTGCTCTCTACTGCTAAGCTAAATGCTACCACTCACCGTTGGGTCGCCGAACTCGCAGACTTCCAATTTACCATCAAGTATCAACCTGGCAGAGTCAATCGGGATGCAGATGGCTTATCTCGCTTGCCCCTGGACATGGAAAGATACATGGAAACCTGCACACAAGCAGTAGCCCAGGATGTGATAAGCAGTGTGACTCAGGCTGTGTTCATTAAATTACAAAGTACTGACCCCTGGCTGTGCCCTTTTATTCTTTCATTGGCAGTAGATGATCAAGAAGATGAAAAGTGCAGACCAGTGCAAAGACTGTCCCGAGCAAGTGTTAGAGAAGCACAACGGGAAGACCCCATCATTGGTCAAGTGCTGAAATATGTCACTTCCAACAAATGGCCTAAAAGTGGGAAGCCAACTCGAAACTCTGACATAGCTGCTCTGGCCCGAGAAAAGCAAAAACTACACATTGATGAAGATGGTCTATTGCATAGAAAAACTGCAAATCGATCACAGCTCATCCTGCCCAAGAAGTACCCCAAACTGGTTTACAAAGAACTGCATGAGGATATGGGACATCTAGGAGTGGAGAGAGTACTGACACTCATACGGGATCGTTTCTACTGGCCCCATATGCAGCGAGATGTAGAGCATCACATAACAAAAGTATGCAGTTGCTTGAAAAACAAACGCCTGAACAAGCCGACCCGTGCTCCTCTCACCAACATAACAACAACATACCCCTTTCAGCTTGTGTCAATCGATTACTTGCACCTTGAAAAGTGTAAGGGCAGATATGAGTACATCTTGGTCGTCATGGACCATTTCACTCGATTTGCCCAAGCGTACCCCTGCAAGGACAAGTCAGCAAAAACAACTGCTGAGAAGTTGTATGGAGATTTTATGTTGAAGTTCGGCTTTCCCACAAAACTCCATCACGATCAAGGAAGGGAGTTTCAAAACAAGCTGTTCGCTAAACTGGAGGAATATAGTGGAGTGAAAGGATCCAGGACGACGCTGTATCACCCTCAGGGGAATGGGCAAGTGAGAGGTTCAATAGGACCCTCCTGAGCATGCTCAGATGTCTTCCTGAGAGGGCTAAAGAAGACTGGAACGCTTCCCTTGCCAAAGTAGTGCATGCGTTTAACTGCACATGCAGTGAAGCGACAGGCTATGCACCATACTTTCTCCTGTTTGGACGAAACCCCAGACTCCCTATCGACTTGATGTTCGGACTCAACGCAAAAGACCAAAGTGCATCACACCGGGATTATGCAGAGAAATGGAGACGCAGAATGTCTGATGCTTATAGACTTGCTTCTGAAACTGCCAATAAAGAGAATAAAAGAGGAAAAGCATTGTACGACAAGGAGACATATGGAGCAGAGTTGTCTCCTGGGTGCAGAGTGCTGGTGAGAAACTTAAATGAAAAAGGCGGCCCAGGAAAGTTGAGAGCATTTTGGGAAGATCAAGTCTATGTAGTGACACAGAGAAAACATGACGACAGTCCGGTATATGAGATACAGCCAGAGAACGGAAGAGGTCGAACACGAGTGATGCACAGAAACCTCCTGCTTCCTTGTGAGTTCCTGCCTGTAGAGACAGTCGACTCACCCGAACAACACAAAAAGAAGAGGAACAAGAAGCAAGAATGTAAACAGTGGCAATATGATAACAGCTCAGAGGATGAGGACGAGTGGAGAGACATAACTGGATTCCGACAATGGGACAACGGGAAATCAGAGGAACAATATGAGCCAGCAGAGGAGATCCTTGGAGATGAGGAAACTGAACTACGAGACTCAAGTGCTGGAGAGGAGGATGAGCCACAGATGGAGGAGCCAGAGGTTGACATTCAAGAGAGAGACGACGACACACAAAGAAATGGAGAAGATCATCACTCTCCTGAGTCTGCCGACAGTGACCAAGATGACCCTGGTTCATCATCTGTGCAGCAGAGAAAGTATCCTTTGAGAATAAGAAAGCCTAAGCTAATGTTTACTTACCACAAGTTGGGACAGCCCACCATATCTTATAAATAAGTAATCTGTTTATCTGCGATGTAAATAATTAAGTTCATAAGTTTATTCTGACTGTTTATCTTTATTAAAAGTTGAAGTTCTGAGGATGTATAGGAATAGCAACCTGACATGCTATATAAATAAGTTACTGCTATGTTAAGAAACCTTACTCAGAGAAGTTGCAGATACCCCTGGTATGTTAGGGAAGAAGCAGTGGACTGTTATAGTGCACGATAACACCTGCTGCGCACATATGGCATGAAGAGGAGATACGTGTCATATAAGTAACTTGGAGAAGTTTGGCACCTTCATGAAACTTTTTGGACTCCTGACTTCTACTTAGCATTAACTTGGACTATGAGATTCATAAGTATAGCAAATGGACTAATAATATTGGAATGTCGGGACGCCATTAAATGTTTGAGGGGAGAGTGTGGGGATATGAAAATACTGATGTAAAATAGGCCACCCCTTCAAAATGTATTTAATTGGTAGTAATATTATGCTATTCATCTTCAGTTTCCTTTTTTTATTTTCTTGTCTTTTCTCCTAATGTACATCATTTCTGAGCCACACAGTTAGATTTGCTTTAGATGTAATTCATACAGCCCGCCACAAGAGGGAGTTGCTCTCAAGGGAACCTCAGGCCGCGGCGGCGTAGAATAAGCAGGTTCTGCTGCACCATGAAACAGCAGACAGATGCCCCAGATCCGCCGCACAGCATTCATGTTTTCTGTTGTTGTTTACAGGTATGTGTTGAGGGCACTGGTGTACGAATGTGAGTCATGGTGGTGTTGTTGGTGGGACAGTTTGGCCGTGTTTTCCCACCCGGTGTAATTGAGAGTGATTTGTAGGTTGCCAGTCAGAGGCTAGGCTAAGCCAGGCTGGGGTGGCACGCTAGCGCAAGCACGAGGGCGACACATGATTTGAATTTAGCTAATCTAGAACGACTGTGTTTACTACTGTGAGGCTAAGGAGATTGTTGTACATTTTGTATTTTGGTTGTAATGAATATGTGCGAGCTGCGGCGTAGAATAAGCAGGTTCTGCTGCACCATGAAACAGCAGACAGACGCCCCAGATCCGCCGCACAGCATTCATGTTTTCTGTTGTTGTTTACAGGAAATAAATCCATCAAACGACACACTGACTTATGTCTTCAGTTAAGTGTGCAACATATAATGTGATTTTTCTGTTTATACACTGGGATTATTTAGTTTAATTTAAATATGTGCACCAAATTGCAGTTTTATTTCAAACATTTGAATGGTGCAGCTGGGTCTGTTGTGTTTACAAACGCTGTTAAAAGCGATGTGAGCTTTAAGTTTTAATAAAGCCACAGCAGTTACACATAACTTGTTGTCACATGTTTTCCTTCTTTCTTTAGGGGACCAGAACAGGTGTTGTACAATGAATGTGGTGTTTTTAGATGTCAGTATCAAGCAAATTACATTCATGTATTATTAACAACTTTTAGAATGACAAAAAGAATCATATCAGTATCGGATCGGTATCGGCTGATCCTGAAGGCTGCGGTATCGATATCGGTATCAGACAGGGCCGGACTGGGAAAGAAATTCAGGCCGAGAGATTTCCAATCAGTCAGGCCACTTCCGCCACCGCAAGGGTTGTGTCACGTGGGATAATGCACCAAAATTTTGTTTTTTTTCCTTCCAAAAATATGCCTTTTACAGTTATGTTATCGCAATTACAACACTACTAAACAGACAGAAAGTCTATTAAGCACAACCATAACGACAGCTCCATACAGTCCAGTACTTTTCTCTTCTGTAATCTCTTCACTACCCTCACCAATTTTTCCAATGTTTTCCTTTTCCTATTATTTATATAACATGTGGAATTAAAAAAATATATATATTATTTTGTCAGCAAATCATTTAGATGTCAGCTGGTCATCGCTAATAGTTTATGCAAACACCAATGTTCATTTTATAACTGAAAATTGTAAGTCAACTGCCTATCCTACATGAAGAGGGGGTCTCAAACGTTTTCAGGCTTCCTGCAACCCACCTGACACATGTGGAGCTTATTTGGGCCAGACATTTTAAAATTATATTTTGGCCTTTGAAGTCTGATGATGCATTTGTGAGAAGAACCGAACGTTTGTAAACTTAAGGGTGCTCCATAATCTTCACTCCTTCCACTCTCTCGCCTCACTCATATCACCGCTCTGCACAGTGTTGCCAGATCTCGCGATAGAAACAAGCAGCCAGCTCTATGGAAACAAGCCCAAAACAAGCCCAACAGCTGAACTGCCACATCATGTCAATGAGACGCCTCTTGATAACAGTAAAAATATGTATTTGTTTTTGGATGCACTAAATTGACAGTAAATTGTCAATATAACCTTTTAATAACTTAAATTTTTAAACTCTGATGAAAAGAAACTTAGATTCTAAAGCTCTGATTAAAATAAAAGTGTATTATGACTTCTTTGTCAGTCGAGGTAGATCCAATTAATTCGCCAAGATGATCCACAGCACTGATGGATGTGTGTGACAGGCTGTGTACGTGGCGATCTTTAGCTCATTTGTTTGTCTTGTGTGGTTTTGTTTTGAAGTGGTGGAACCAGCGTCTGTAAGCCTCGTGGATGAGAAGGTTTCAGAGGTTTTTTTTGTGCTTTTCCGTGCCACCATGTTGTATTAAATGCTAAACTGCATGGTGAGCCTGTATCTCACATTTGCAAAATCTAGGACTGGTACCTTTCAGAAATGACAATAAAGGACGCCCACCACGGCTCCTCAGGGCCACGACCACCCAAGGAGTGGTAGACTGTATTTTTAAAAAAGCATTTCAATGCAGATTACTGTACAAATAAATTCTAAAAAAAACATTTATTTCTAAATACAAATCTTCTCTTAACACAATTAATGTATCAAGCCATTTATGTGTGTATGCATATATTTATTTCTTTAGTACTCTTAACATGTCAGAGTTCTGAGTGAGTATTTCTTGAGATGGGCAAAGTCCATTTATTGATTACATATAGGCAATTCAATAAATGTCTATTAAAAACTTAAAAGCATTAAAAAATATATAAACAACTTAGGCATTTATTGAGTCACTAAAATATTGTCGAGTATATGACCACATCAGCATGATTATATGGAGTTAGAACAGTCTCATAATTCACAAATGCACACAGAAGAATTCACACATGTAAACTGGGATTCACAAATGTAAACTGCAATCCACAAACAAATTAAGAAAGTTCACAAATGTATTTCTGCATTCACAAACTGCTTTTGTGTCTGAATCTTTTTTGAGACTGCTCTGCCGTCAGCTCGATCCACAAATGCATTTTTTTCAACACGGAAGTTTCTGTAGCCAATCAGATGTCTCCCTCCTTTCAGGCAATCACAAAAACTCACCCCACGTGGGGGTGGGTGTACTGTTCAGTCAATCATATGAACGCGTCCGCACAGCGTTATACTTGACCGTGTCATTGGGCTGAAGAGTGAAGCTGCCCGTCGGAGAGACCATGGCGTCTGATGGGGACAATAGACCCTTTATTTGCTGACAAACATTGTGACGTTTTTTGTGGCCGGGGCTTATGCTGGAGGCAAAAGCTGAGCGAGAAGTCAAGCGGGACTGGGAGTATATAGTTTGCGCTGGGAGTTTGCAGCGCAAACTCGAGCATTTTTAACCCGTTAAACTTCAGTGTACCGCCGGCGGTACACCTACTAATTTGCATAGGAATTTAAAGAATGTCCGAAGGCTGCAAACGCGATTATATAAACACTATACGCCGATGGAAAGCTTAGATTCTCATGAATCCGCTGGTATAAACCACTTTCAGATGTCATATTTTTTTATTTACAAATAGAATATTAGCGATTTTTTGTACTGAAAATGGCTGGAATTGACTGCAGCTGATCGTCTCTGGAGAGACAGCAGGTCCGATTTGTGGCACTGGCAGCAAGCAGTGACACTTTTTGTAGCACCACTGCGGTGCCACGGTTAATGCCACTGTTTGGGCGAGATGCCACTGCTGCAGCGGCATTTCCAGTGGCCTCGCAAAAAATGTGTTTATATTACCCGCTGTGGTAATCACATCTGAAAGTGGTTTATACCGGCGGATTCATGAGAATCTAAGCTTTCCATCGGCGTATAGTGTTTATATAATCGCGTTTGCAGCCTTCGGACATTCTTTAAATTCCTATGCAAATTAGTAGGTGTACCGCCGGCGGTACACTGAAGTTTAACGGGTTAAAAATGCTCGAGTTTGCGCTGCAAACTCCCAGCGCAAACTATATACTCCCAGTCCCGCTTGACTTCTCGCTCAGCTTTTGCCTCCAGCATAAGCCCCGGCCACAAAAAACGTCACAATGTTTGTAAACAAATAAAGGGTCTATTGTCCCCATCAGACGCCATGGTCTCTCCGACGGGCAGCTTCACTCTTCAGCCCAATGACACGGTCAAGTATAACGCTGTGCGGACGCGTTCATATGATTGACTGAACAGTACACCCACCCCCATGTGGGGTGAGTTTTTGTGATTGGCTGAAAGGAGGGAGACATCTGATTGGCTACAGAAACTTCCGTGTTGAAAAAAATGCATTTGTGGATCGAGCTGACGGCAGAGCAGTCTCAAAAAAGATTCAGACACAAAAGCAGTTTGTGAATGCAGAAATACATTTGTGAACTTTCTTAATTTGTTTGTGGATTGCAGTTTACATTTGTGAATCCCAGTTTACATGTGTGAATTCTTCTGTGTGCATTTGTGAATTATGAGACTGTTCTAACTCCATATGATTATAAGCATCCTCTGGTAAATTCACAACCAGATACTGTAGGAAATCTAGCTGATCACAGCATGGTGTCCCTTACCATATGGACTTCAGGAGATGATTAGGGATGATAAACTGTGACCTGCTGGTTGGGTTCTCTCTGTTCACATGTTTCTTACATGTTGGTCTCCTGATGCTGCCTTACTTCAGCTTGTCTATGAGCAACAGAAAACACAGTTTGCCTTGTACCTATTGCCACTAACGCTGTCAAGCCAGGAGTTCGAGTCTTCCCACTCACGTCTGTACTTTTGCAAATGTTTTTGCTTCTTGGACGTGGTGGAGTTTTGGCTGGAGGCATTTTTAAACGCGCGGCTGGGTCATCCCTACTCTGTCATAGGGACTCAAATGGCACCGAAGTGCCATTTGAGTCCCTATGACAGAGTATTGCATATTTTTGGTAAAAATGTCCTAATACTAATTTTCAAAAGCCTGGCTTATATGGTTAACAGTTCTCTACCATAATATACAATGATCTGTATGCACGAATATTTCAATTTTAAACAATTACCCTTGTTTTTGGATAAGTAGGCCAAATTCCCATGTCCCAAATCATGTTTGCTCAATTAAAAATACATATAAAAGTAATAGTAATAAAATAAACCCAACACGTTTCACTATTGTTGCACAGCTTCATTTATAATCTACCTCCCCAAATGTTATTTTTTGTTATTTATACATTTTTACTGCTTAAAATATTCAAAATATGTTGTGTCCCTAAGTCAAATGTCCACCCTGTTACTTTGATACAAAGATCTCTGCACATGCCCCCCAATACATCATCTAGTCACATGATACAGGAAGTAGCTTACACTTTTGGAGGGAAAATCAAACTAATGGAAGCAAAGTAAGTACCTCTCTTTAAACAACCTTTTTTAAGTGTTTTAGAATGCTTGACTGACGTGGTAAAGCATAAGATGTCCACCCTGTTACCCTGTTTTATAGCAGAAAATTATATTTTTTGGTAATTTCAAAAATATGGTTAATAAATATGTTAAAAATCTTCCTTGGTTGTCACTAAGTGCTGGCTTGTTTTTGATCACATTAGCAGTAAGGGATAGCTTTAGCATTAAATGTCCCCCCTGTTACCGTCCACCCTGTTACCGTTTTGTAGAGTAACAGGGTGGACACACAGTAACATTAATTATTGAATGAATTTCCTATCATTAATTACTGATCAAATTTCTGTTTTATCTATTGAATGAATTTCCTATTTTTAGTCATTGAATGAATATCCTATTTTAAATTATTGAATGAATTTCTAATTGTTAATGAATTATATTGTTCAGTGAATTCGTATGCAAAGCTGATGCTAATGAAGTTTTTGATGTTTTTCATATGACTAGTTAATGATATTTTTATTTATTTGTTGGAAGTATTTAAAAAAAATCATTTTAATGTTTATGTAAAGGTTAAATAAATGTACTTTTTTAAATAAAATTTTGTTCACAAATATTAGGTCCATTCTGTGACATCTTGTCCACCCTGTTACTCCTCTGTCCACCCTGTTACCTTATTATTTTTTGATGAGAATTAGATAAACAGTCTGAAATATTTAGCATGTCTTTGTGTTTACTTGCAGTTTCGAATTAGTATAATGAAATCACAAAAAAAAGGCAGATTCCATTGAAATTATCTTAAAATTGAAAAGAAATGTGTTCAAATTGTGTTGTGCCTTACAATAGATCACATTTTTTGTACATATACTTCTTTGTTAATATTTCTCAAAATAGATATTTCAAGGGTAAATTAAGGGACATTTTAGCTCTTACTAAATGTAATCATTACAGCTAGAGTGGTTTGGAAACATAGAGTAATAGATGTGAGAATGTCCCGTAACAGGGTGGACATTTGCCGTCTGTCACATGCAAAGAATTTGGTAAAAATATTAGATTATTGATATCCTGAGCTGGACCAATATAGTTTTCTTATAGTTTGATAAGTAATCCTTCAGATAAAAGATGAAAAAATTGGAAATTTTAACATTTTTTTTAATAGATTAAAGCTCGTGTCCGGAGTTTGAATCGCAGCATCTCCTAAAACACTGTTGATCCCACCCTCCCTCTGATTTCGCCCCTTTACACACGTGGACAAAATTGTTGGTACCCCTCAGTTAAAGAAGGAAAAACCCACAATTCTCACTGAAATCACTTGAAACTCACAAAAGTAACAATAAATAAAAATTTATTGAAAATTAAATAATCAAAAACAGCCATTACTTTTGAATTGTTGATTAACATAATTCTTGAAAAAAAAAAACTAATGAAACAGGCCTGGACAAAAATGATGGTACCTCTATAAAAGATTGAAAACTATTTGACCAGAGTGACATGATTAACTCAGGTGTGTCATTTAATTGACATCACAGGTGTTTCCAAACTCATAATCAGTCAGTCTGCCTATTTAAAGGGAGACAAGTAGTCACCCTGCTGTTTGGTGAAAAGGTGTGTACCACACTGAACATGGACAACAGAAAGCGAAGGAGAGAATTGTCCCAGGACATCCGAAAAAAAATTATAGACAAACATCTTAAAGGTAAAGGCTATAAGACCATCTCTAAACAGCTTGAAGTTCCTGTGACAACAGTGGCTCATATTATTCAGAAGTTCAAGACCCACGGGACAGTAGCCAACCTCCCTGGACGTGGCCGCAAGAGGAAAATTGATGACAAATTGAAGAGACGGATCGTTGGAATTGTATCCAAAGAGCCCAGAGCAACCTCCAAAGAAATTAAAGGTGAACTCCAAGGCCAAGGTACATCAGTGTCAGATCGCACCATTCGTCATTGTTTGAGCCAAAGTGGACTTCATGGGAGACGACCAAGGAGGACACCACTGCTGAAAAAAACTCATAAAAAAGCGAGACTGGAATTTGCAAAAATGCATGTTGACAAGCCACAAAGCTTCTGGGAGAATGTCCTTTGGACAGATGAGACCAAACTGGAGCTTTTTGGTAAGGCACATCAACTCTATGTTCATAGACTCAAAAACCAAGCATACGAAGAAAAGAACACTGTCCCTACGGTGAAACATGGAGGAGGCTCAGTAATGTTTTGGGGCTGCTTTGCTGCATCTGGCACAGGGTGTCTTGAAAGTGTGCAAGGTACGATGAAATCTGAAGACTATCAAGGCATTCTGGAGAGAAATGTGCTGCCTAGTGTCAGAAAGCTTGGTCTCAGTCGCAGGTCATGGGTCTTCCAACAGGACAACGATCCAAAACACACAGCCAAAAACACCCAAGAATGGCTGAGAGAAAAGCGTTGGACTATTCTAAAGTGGCCTTCTATGAGCCCAGATCTGAATCCCACTGAACATATGTGGAAGGAGCTGAAACATGCCATTTGGAGAAGACACCCATCAAACCTGAGACAACTGGAGCTGTTTGCTCATGAGGAGTGGGCCAAAATACCTGTTGACAGCTGCAGAACGCTCATTGACAAATACAGAAATTGTTTAATTGCAGTGATTGCCTCAAAAGGTTGTGCAACAAAATATTAAGTTATGGGTACCATCATTTTTGTCCAGCCCTATTTCATTAGTTTGTTTTTTTTAATAATTATGTTAATCAACAATTCAAAAGTGATGGCTAATTTTGATTATTTAATTTTCAATAAATTTTTATTTATTGTTACTTTTGTGAGTTTCAAGTGATTTCAGTGAGAATTGTGGGTTTTTCCTTCTTTAACTGAGGGGTACCAACAATTTTGTCCATGTGCAGTACCTGAGAGGAGTGCCCGGAGTGCTGCAGCATCTTGCTTGTTTTGCTGTTTTCCGCTCTTCTACATCTAGTAAATAATAAAGGAATTACGTTAGAATGCTGTATTGAGTCTAACTTGTCCTAATACCAAAATAACATGAATCTGCTAGGACGAACGAGTAAAGTTTCAATATGTGATTACACTCGTATATCCCTCTCGATGACGTTGTTTATCAAACTTAGTGCATTTATGCTTGTATATGTGTTACATTGTTTATTTATTTCTATCTAGAGTTCAGAATTGCATGACTCCTCTGACGAAGAGTATGTCCCAGATGCCCCAACATCTTCCTCCAGAGGTCGGGCATCTAAACGAAGCGGGCTATGGAGGCCATGGTCGGGGAGCGACGCGAGCACCCCGAGCCAAAAAACGTCCTGCAGTCTCTTGGCCTGACAAGCCGTGGGATTGGTAACTTTTCTGGAAGTTGCTGATCCCTGATGCTCTCTCAGCTCCTCCACAAGCAAAACAAATGTGCGCGCGGTTGCGTCGTGCGTAGCTCGCCCACCTCTGCATGGGCTTGCTTGCTGTGCGCGTAACCGTTGATTGACAGCATGACAAAGCTGAAGCTCGAACTTGATTGGTCGGCAGTGACCGGCGCTTTTTGGAATAACATGGGGGTCTATGAGAGGAAGGCGGACCTCATGAATAAATTTTCATATCGCGTCATACTAACATTATATTATAGTATCGAACTAGACTAACACATTTGAGCTTTGTTAAACAATGATACATAAATTGAAAACAAACGGAAACTCCGGACATGAGCTTTAAACAAGGCAGAAATGGCACCAAATAGTAAGAATGACCCGGCTGCCGCAGCGTCTGTAGCAGTGTCTGTCACCAGGCAACCCGCGACAGGACCGGGCAGGTGGGCACACAGAGACACAGACACGGAGGTCTGAGGTCTATTCACTGTACCTGGCGTCGGGTCTTCTCTACATCGCTCCTATAAACATCCACAGGTGTTGCTCTGCATGTGTGGGTGGGAGCGGTAACTGAGAAACGGAGGAGTGGACGGATCCTGGAAAAGGACAAACTATCGTGTTTCGCTTTGTTGTGGAGAACTGGGAGACAATCAGGAGCGGTTTATGCAGGCAGCAAAGTAAGCCCAAATAAGCGACTACACTTTAGAAAACAAGCCCAAAAACCCGCAACCCGCGACTGACGAGATTTGCAAGCGACTTTCCAAAAATAACAAGCCCAAAGTCGCTTATAATAAGCGGACTTGGCAACACTGGCTCTGCAGTGCATGCTTCCCCGTTCTCGCTATGAAGGGGCGGGCCATAAAGCAACTAACCAATCATGGCACGTTTCTTCTAAAAAAAATGTCACTTTGACCAATCCCTATCCTTCTGATTTAGAGCTCAGAGCACGTGCTTTGTGTGAGTGACAGGAGGGTGGGTGTGTGTGTGATAGTCATGAATGAATAAGTCACAAGAAAAAAGACAGTTACACCAACCTGAAGAGGGTTCTGCGGGATTAAAATATTCCTGTATACTGTTGTTAAAATGATCATTTAGAACCTGCTAAATATACTGTAGTTAAAATTGTTTAATCTGTTGTAAAAAACATGCCCAAACTTTGAGAGACTACATGAATATTGAAGGATCTGTGAGCCAAGAGGTTGCCAGGATCCGCGATCCGCTTGTTTAGACTTGATCGTGTTTGATTGCTCGTGCCTGCGGGAGCCGGAAGGCAGAACTGTCCGCCGCTGTGCGCCATTCGGACTGGAGTTGCCGAAGGAGCATTACATTGTGTGCGCTGCTCTTTTTCGTCCGCTTCTGCAGGTGAGATCTCTGCTAAATATAGTTTTCGGGGAGTTTGTATAAGTTGTATTGATGTGATATATAAACTGTGTGTGTGTTTTCAGGAGTATTACTCAGCGGGTTATGAAGACAGAATGTTTGGGTGGGCTAACCAGCTAACTGAAGCTATTTTGTAGCCGCGAGCCGTGTACCGTGTTTTGTAGCCGCTAGGCGTGTACAGTGTTTTGTAGCTGCGAACGGCGTGTGCCATACAGTAAAAGAACCAGTGTGAGAATCTGTGCTTTTGTGCCATTTTGCTATTTTGGTTAAGAGAGAAAAAAACACGTTTGTATTACTGTTTGTACTACATACAAATGCAAATGATTTTATATTTGAAATATAGTCATACGTACGACGGTGGTGTGTGGTGGATTGGGATCGTGTTTTCACATGTTCTGAGATTTGTGTAATAGTTATGAATTCATTATCTGAATGTTCATGAATTGTTTGTATGCTTATTGTTTGTAATAAAAATTCGGACTGGAGTTGCCGAAGGAGCATTACATTGTGTGTGCTGCTCTTTTTCGTCCGCTTCTGCAGGCCGTAACATGTACTCTGTAAGGCTTCTAGCGCTGCTGTCTCTGGCCTGTCTACCAAAAAGCCGATCAACTTTTTTTCATTGGCCTGCCAGTCGTGGCTGGCCTGTCCAGGCAGGCCAATAAGGAGGCAGGCCACCGGGAAAAGTCCCGCCTCTCCCGATTGCCAGTCCGGGCAATGTGAAAAAGTGGTATCGAGCCATCCCTAGTGTAAACCAAAGAAAACAGAATAATTACAGCAGTAGAGGAGACCGGGGCTTGTTGTCACACGGGTAAGTTGTCACACTGCAATTATCTTCTCCACCAGAGGGCGCAACTAAAAAGTGGAATACTAGTTTTCTTCCTTTGCATGGTCAGGTCTCATGGACTGAGTGAGAAGAGGACAACACATTGTAAGTTGAGATGAGCACCAATTAAACATTTTCCACTACCCAAAGTAAAAAATATTAACTCTATATTTTTTTGAAATAAGTTTCATTCAGATAAAAATCCCAGCAGTTATACATGTGGACTTGTTAAAGTAGATATTAAGGCATCCAGTCATACCTCAGTCATTGTTCTGATTTAACTGAACTTTAAGATAGAGCTAGCATTAGCAAACATGGTCGTTTGGGGCAACTTGTCACAGTCATTTGGGGGTAAGTTGTCACATGTGACAACTTGCCCCAGAATAATAACTTTCAAAAATAATTTAAATCAACACATCCTGATAAAAATTTTACTTTATTTTTACAGATAAAGAGTGGTTTAAAAGAGAGAAGAAAGTGAGAAGATGGTCAGGAGTTATAAAAGAAAAACAGAGCATGGCAGTGCAGCACCTGACATGATGCTAAGGGCAGTCAGGCAGGTGACCCTAGGTCACAAGTCCATCAGGAGTATGGCGAAGGACTTTAATGTCAACTACCGTACTTTGGCACGGTACTGTAAAACATTCACACCAGCTGAAATTCAGGGTCAGACAGCTATCCCAACTACAGTGGTTGGGTACAAATCACCACGGCAGGTTTTCAGCACAGAGATGGAACTGCAGCTTGGGAACTATATCAAGAGATCCTCTGAAATATATTTTGGTTTGTCTCCATCAGAGGTGAGAAAGCTGGCATATGAATTTGCGGTGGCAAAGGGCCTGAAATTTCCACAAGCTTGGTCAGACAAAGAAAAAGCCAGCGCTGAATGGTTTACAGGCTTCCTAAAGCGGCACCCCTCACTTTCTCTTAGAAAACCAGAGGCAACTAGCCTTGCCATAGCTAGTGCCTTTAACAAGGAGAATGTGAAGTCTTTTTTTGACAATCTGGATAAAGTGTTAACCAGACATTCCCTGGGACCAGGAGATATCTGGAACATGGATGAAACTGGAGTGACAACGGTACAGAAACCAGACCGCTTGGTAGCCAGGCGTGGCTTCAAGCAGGTGGGTCACTGACATCTGGGGAAAGGGGTACCCTGGTGACCCTTGCCTGTGCAGTCTCAGCCACAGGGAACAGCATCCCCCCCTATTTCATATTTCCTCGGGTGCACTTTCGTGATCATTTCGTCAACAATGGGCCACCAGGCTGCAAAGGAGGAGCAAATCCCACAGGGTGGATGAAAGAACCACACTTTGTTGATTCCCTCAAGCATTTTGTGGAACATGCCAAGTGCTCAAAGGAGAAGCCTTGCTTACTCCTTCTGGATAACCACTGCTCACATCTCTCTATTGATGGGCTGAATTTTGCCAAAGAGAATGTCATTATCATGTTGTTCTTCCCACCCTACTGCTCACACAGGCTGCAGCCTTTAGACAGAAGTGTTTACGGGCCATTTAAAAAGCATGTAAACTCTGTCTCTGATTCCTGGATGAGGAACAACCCATGGAAAACTCTCAGCATCTATGACATCCCTGGGATTGTAGCAACTGCTTATCCCCTGGCTGCAACCCCACTTAATATTCAGGCAGGCTTTCGGGCAACAGGGATTCAGCCTTACAACAGGGATGTGTTCTTGGAGACAGAATTTGCGCCATCTTACGTCTCAGATCGCCCCTACCAGGACCCAGCTCTACCAAGCCCAAGCACTAACCCAGCCATTCCAGGCTCCGAAACTGAACCATCTTTTCCAGGCCCCAACACTGACCCTTTCGGCACCAACCCAGCCATTCCAGGCCCCAGCACCGACCCATCCAGCACCAACCCAGCCATTCGTGGACCCAGCACTGGCCCAGCTGCTCCAGGCCCCGGCACCAACCAAGAAGCTATTCCAGGCCCTAGTAACCTAGCCTCCTCCACCAACACATTAACTCCAGAGGATATTAGGCCTTACCCAAAAGCTGGTCCAAGAAAAAAAGTTACCCAGCAGAAAAAGAAAAGAAAAACTTCTATTCTCACTGACACACCTGTGAAGGAGGCACTTGAAGCTGAAAGGCAGGCACAAGGGAAGAAAAGACTGTTCAAAAAGAAAGGTAAGGCAACCAAATCTAAAATGCCAAAGAAGCAAAGCACGGGGAAGAAACAGAGGGCAGATACAAAAAGAAAAACTCCAGATGACTCCTCATCGGAAGAAGACGAGTCCCTGTGCCTGGTCTGCATAGAGCCATTTGGAAACAGCCGCCCAGGAGAAACATGGGTGCAGTGCATGATATGCAAAGGATGGGCACATGAAGAATGCACCTCTGGCAATTCAGTCTACATATGCCAAAACTGCAACTCAGATGAGGAGTCTGACTAGTGAGCTCAGGTTTTGTTTGAGGTTTTCTTTTGTCCCAGGACCAGTTTAAGTGACAGTTTGATAATGCACGTTTCATAATATTTCCATTTTATTTCATGTTATTTCATAAGATGCATGTGCTCCTGGCAATTCAATCTACATAAGCTATGCCAAAATTGCAACTCAGATGAGGAGTCTGACTAGTGAGATTTTCTTTTGTTCCAGGACCAGTTTAAGTGTCAGGTTCGTAAAATGAAACATGTTGCATAATATTTCACGTTATTTCATGTTTCATGTTATTTCATTAGTAATAAAAGTGAAATACTGTCATTTATTCACTTTCAATTAAAAAAATAACAACAGCAATCATTTTGTCCTTATTTTATTGGTTGCAAAATCCAATGTGACATCTTACCCCACATAGTGTGACAACTTACCCGTTGGGGGGCAACTTGTCACATGGTGACTATATCCATTAGATTGGTTATAACTCTGCACTGACACAAGATATGAAAATGACATGAATACAAAATATATATACCTGAGACTTTGGTCTTTCATCTGGTACATTTTTTTTTTTTTACATGTGATGTTTTGATTCCAAGATATATATATGAGTGTAAAAAGTGTGACAACAAGCCCCGGTCTCCCCTAATTCAAGAAGAATGGGACAAGATTAACAATTTTAACTTGCTCTTTGGTTACATTTATGCCCAAAAATCTTCTGGTCAGATATGGGAAAATAAAGCTCTGCCTTTCATAAGATATTTGAATCTTCTTCTCTATTTTGGGTAATCAGGGTGATGAGTCACACCTCCTCTCCTTTATGACTGGTTGAATTGCAGTGAGAATGCAAAAGCAAAGGTAGCTTGTTAAACCGGTTTACTTTTGATTCTCATCTAAATTTTCATGCTTTTACCTTAAATTCTCTCGACTTCAGTGAGTTCAAGAAGAAACTTTCCTCTTCACACATTGAATCTTCTAACAAGAAATCAATTAATTTTACGGTTGGTTAGAAATTCAGTTTCATACAAAGGGGATTTTGTGAGTGTAATGAGCTAAAAAAAATCATTTGTATAATGTCAGATAAGGTTGAGGTTAAAAACTCAACACTTGTGCAGAAAAAAAGTTCTTCCTCATCACCAGTGTTTTGTTAAGCACATATGCAAGAACCACACCTCTCCTCCCCTTTGCCACTGATGTGTCATCTTCACAGAAAACCTTCAAATAAGAAGTTGCAGCCAATTGTCTTGAAGTCAAACTGTCAGACAGTTATCATCCTCTGATACTGATAGAAAACATTTGCACATTTACATTTATTTTCCAGAACTTGATTGATTCTCATTTAAGGTAAGAGATCAATTAAAATAACATTTCCACATTTAAAGTGATGATTCTTGTTTAAAAAGTACGATTATTACTTTATTTGATTTCAGTTTGAAAAAGGTATTATGAGTTTATTTGTGACTGAGTAGGAATATGTCCCACAGGAATCAAGTGAACACTGGAGCCAATAATAACAATGTTAATAATAATAATCATCACCATCATATATTATCTCTAATTATTATTATTATTATTGTTGTTGTTGTTGTTGTTGTTATTATTATTATTATTATTCTTTATTAAGTTCATATTATGAATCCATGACCCAGCTCTCTCACTGCTTTTGCTGAGTATGGCTATGAATAAATGATGACAGTGTTTTCTTCATAACTGTAGACTTACTTGTGCATTTGATTTCCTTATAAGACAGACTTACTTGTACATTTCACCACACACTTTGTCCACAGATTGGACCTGTTTCCCAGTCACAAGCGTGACAAATCCAAGATGAAGTTCAAATTTAAGGTGTTTATTTTACTGCTGTTTCTCACCGGGGTTAGTCTGTTCATAAGAACCCACTTCAACTTAACTGTCTGGGTCCACTCTCAACAACAAAGCCCATGTGCTTGTGAGAAGTGTTTATCAGAAGATAAGCTGATGCTCCTGCACCGTTTCACCAGTTCTGTGGACCCATTTTTGTCTGTGAACTACAACCTGTCAGAGGATGCCTTCAACTGGTGGAAGGTAAGTCACTCACCTACCAATAAAAATCATCCTGCAGTTATCAGATGAGAATCTGAAACCTGTTTTCCACCAAGGCAGGTTGTTTTGTACCCAGCCAGTGTATAATTTTAAAGCAGTGTATAATTTTAAAGTATTTGTCGTGGCAAAGACACGTGGGTTGCAATGATCCCATTACAGAAAATTCAGAAACTCAGGATTGCCATTTGCAGCAGTGTTTATAAATGTTGGCTGAATTCTAATTAACGCTTTAAAGGACAGGCAATTTCTGCCCGAAATTTCTACTGAAGATGTACAGAAAGTAAATTGAATGCTGTTCTTGAACTGTTTGGAGTACATGCATGGTTGGGGTCTCATTTGAAAGCAGACAACCTGAATTTTCACCCAGTGCAGTCAGAATTACTCTAGGTGCTACTGGCACAGAGTATTTCATGTTGGCACACACTGAATTAGGATGAATTTTTTTCTCGCCTACATTTTTTCCCTAATAAAACACCTGAAAATCAGTGTGGCAGCACTGTTAGAGCTTGAAAACACGATATTGCAAAAGCCTGGGGTCTTACATAGTTCAGGTCAAAATTTCAGAGCAATACTACAAGAAATGAGTGTTTCACACATGTATTTGTACTGATATGCCCCGCCCCTGTCAATGTTGGACACCCTCTGTATACCCTCTGCACAATGGTATTACTTCATTTTCAGCCCATTTTCACATTATTTTCACTCCAAGAACTCATAAAGAACTCATAAAATCACTTCAGATAAGCTTCAGTGTCGATCACACACACAAATTGAGAGGAATACAGAGAACCAACAGGTGGAGCCCGGAGCTCACGAATGATAAATCATATTCACCTTATTCAGCTCCGCCCATTTTCCAACGGGCGGGACTTCCTGTTTTGAGTAGCACTTCCGGTAACTCGGTCATGGCGGTGTTTACAACTGAGAAAGTGATGTGGGAAGTAACGAAAACCTCTTTAAAAAACAGAAATGGATCAAGTCTGCCGCATCCGTGACTTATTACAGAGTGACATACAGATGACATGAAAAAGTGGCCACAAGTCATGTACACACGTGGACAAAATTGTTGGTACCCCTCAGTTAAAGAAGGAAAAACCCACAATTCTCACTGAAATCACTTGAAACTCACAAAAGTAACAATAAATAAAAATTGATTGAAAATTAAATAATCAAAATCAGCCATCACTTTTGAATTGTTGATTAACATAATTATTTAAAAAAAACAAACTAATGAAATAGGGCTGGACAAAAATGATGGTACCCATAACTTAATATTTTGTTGCACAACCTTTTGAGGCAATCACTGCAATTAAACGATTTCTGTATTTGTCAATGAGCGTTCTGCAGCTGTCAACAGGTATTTTGGCCCACTCCTCATGAGCAAACAGCTCCAGTTGTCTCAGGTTTGATGGGTGTCTTCTCCAAATGGCATGTTTCAGCTCCTTCCACATATGTTCAATGGGATTCAGATCTGGGCTCATAGAAGGCCACTTTAGAATAGTCCAACGCTTTTCTCTCAGCCATTCTTGGGTGTTTTTGGCTGTGTGTTTTGGATCGTTGTCCTGTTGGAAGACCCATGACCTGCGACTGAGACCAAGCTTTCTGACACTAGGCAGCACATTTCTCTCCAGAATGCCTTGATAGTCTTCAGATTTCATCGTACCTTGCACACTTTCAAGACACCCTGTGCCAGATGCAGCAAAGCAGCCCCAAAACATTACTGAGCCTCCTCCATGTTTCACCGTAGGGACAGTGTTCTTTTCTTCGTATGCTTGGTTTTTGAGTCTATGAACATAGAGTTGATGTGCCTTACCAAAAAGCTCCAGTTTGGTCTCATCTGTCCAAAGGACATTCTCCCAGAAGCTTTGTGGCTTGTCAACATGCATTTTTGCAAATTCCAGTCTGGCTTTTTTATGAGTTTTTTTCAGCAGTGGTGTCCTCCTTGGTCGTCTCCCATGAAGTCCACTTTGGCTCAAACAACGACGAATGGTGCGATCTGACACTGATGTACCTTGGCCTTGGAGTTCACCTTTAATTTCTTTGGAGGTTGCTCTGGGCTCTTTGGATACAATTCGAACGATCCGTCTCTTCAATTTGTCATCAATTTTCCTCTTGCGGCCACGTCCAGGGAGGTTGGCTACTGTCCCATGGGTCTTGAACTTCTGAATAATATGAGCCACTGTTGTCACAGGAACTTCAAGCTGTTTAGAGATGGTCTTATAGCCTTTACCTTTAAGATGTTTGTCTATCATTTTTTTCGGATGTCCTGGGACAATTCTCTCCTTCGCTTTCTGTTGTCCATGTTCAGTGTGGTACACACCTTTTCACCAAACAGCAGGGTGACTACTTGTCTCCCTTTAAATAGGCAGACTGACTGATTATGAGTTTGGAAACACCTGTGATGTCAATTAAATGACACACCTGAGTTAATCATGTCACTCTGGTCAAATAGTTTTCAATCTTTTATAGAGGTACCATCATTTTTGTCCAGGCCTGTTTCATTAGTTTGTTTTTTTAAATAATTATGTTAATCAACAATTCAAAAGTAATGGCTGTTTTTGATTATTTAATTTTCAATAAATTTTTATTTATTGTTACTTTTGTGAGTTTCAAGTGATTTCAGTGAGAATTGTGGGTTTTTCCTTCTTTAACTGAGGGGTACCAACAATTTTGTCCACGTGTGTATGGTGATATTTTTAAGTATTTCGTGTTGTCTTTTTGCGTTTATCGCTCGGCTATGAGGAATTATAACAGCACTGAAGCCTATCAATATTTGCACAGTGGTAAAGTCGGCGTTGTTCTGTTACATCAAGAACGGGAATATACGTTTCTTAAAGCTAATGTCAGCCCGAGTCAGGCTAGTACCTCCTCACACATGGTGGGTGTTGGTGACAGCTGATGAAGCGGTGGAGACCACAGGATGCTCCTGTATCGTTGGGTTGGGATGGTCCTGCAGTCACGCTGCTGCGATATTATGGAAGGTATGTTTATTTGAATAAAACTTTATTTGATTCATGTATATATGATGTGGTTGTGCAAACGGAGGTTGTTATTGTCATATCTGAAACAGCTCCTGCGGTTTACTGTGTTATTAGCCCTGTCACAAGCTAATGCTAATTCCCTGGAGCAACAAAAAACTGATTCTGACCAAACCGCAGTCATAACAACGTTTCAAAATAGCAGAGAGCATATTTTTACCTCACTGATGGCACAGCTTGGTCTTTAGTGGAAACTGAACTTTGGTAGAATCGCTGTAGCTGCGCTGACAGTGGCCGATGCAAGCTGTGTGTTTACATAGCCATGAGCTGGTCCGCAGCATTCAGATCTAACCTTTCCATGCTCTAAACAATTCTGAGAGAGAAAGCTTCATTTTTCCCCAGTTGTTGTGGCACCCACGGACAGCACAATTGATGCCACACATGTTAAAATCGCTTAAAAGAACAGTTAAAAGTAGCTACAGTAGCGAGAGGACTCGATGTTGTTGTAGTGCGAAGACGGTCAACCGGAAGTCGATCTCAAAAATGGCGCCGTCCTGCCTCACTTCCTGAATAAGGTGAATAAACCCACTGGCAGAGGCGGGATTTATATTCAAGCCATTCAGCAAGCTCATTGGCTACCAGGCCTGTCAATCTAACATTTCCTCCGACGTGATTTGCTGAGAAATAAGTCAATCAGTGATGTAGTCCAAATCTGTCAGACTCGGCCACGGTTGGCTGTTTCGCCGTGGAAGGCGGAACCGAGTCACTTGATTGGTTGAAGTTCGGTTTGAAGCGGAAGAGAAGCCTTCAGTATCCATTTTGAATGCCGAACAAAGGAAATACAAGCATGTTTGATAAACTTATTTACAAAAATGCACTGAATATGAAACGCACAGCGCCACCATGCGCCGCGTGCACGCGCATCGATTTCTGGATTTTTTACTTATTTCGAGACATGTTTTGGACAAAGTATTATACTGGATTGTTTTCTCTGGATGGCTAAGCTTGGGTTCTGGCCGGTTTTTGTGGATTATCTTCATTTCTGACCAGAAACGAGCGTCCAAAGTGCGTCCACAGGTGAGCTGTACACCTTTACGTGACTTGTTGTTTGTTGGACAAATGTGTTTATATTACCCACTGTGGTAATCACATCTGAAAGTGGTTTATACCGGCGGATTCATGAGAATCTCAGCTTTCTATGTGTGTATAGTGTTTGTATAATCGCGTTTGCGGTGTCATTCTATTTTTAAAAAAGCGTATGCCGATATCAAAACGGCCCGCCCGCGGGCCGGCATACTTTATCGAGAAAATGTTTTTGTCTTGGGACAGACAAACTTTCTCCTTGTACTGTGGTCCTCAGCAAAAGTTCAATGAAGACACCAGTCTTTGAACAGATATGGAATGGTGTGACTCCATAAAGACTCTGATTTAACTCATTCTCATACATATGGATGAGGAGGGACATCATCCACCTCCTAGTAGGCGAGAAGGTGTATTTTCCGCACCAACAAGTGTCTAACCTGTGGAAAAGCAGCAGGTTCTTAGAGGGTTTGCAAGTTGAACCAACTCCAAACCAGCTCCAGCAGGAGCCCAGAACTAGCAACTGATTCTCATTGGTAAAAGAGAAGTAGAAATACAATGTTCTTGTATGCCTGTTTGCTCACAAAATGCAAATGATAACTGATTTAACAACAGAGTATGTCTGGTATTTCTGTCAGCGCTTACAGAATGAAAGGCGCAGCTTCAGCACCTATAAAACAACAGTAGAGAGGCTGTTTCAGATGTTCCCACCAACTCCAGATCTAACAGAACCCAGCCCTGACCGCTGCAGGACTTGTGCTGTGGTGGGAAATTCTGTTAATTTACAGCGATCACACTACGGACCTCTGATAGATTTCCATGATGTCGTCATAAGGTAAATATTAAGCTCAGAGAAATCTTCTTTCGTCCAAATATTTCTGCAAAAAAAGTGACATAAGAAGTATTCTGGTGTGTACTCCTTAGAATGAACTCTGGTCGTATCAACGGCTATGAGGAAGATGTTGGGACCAGAACAACTCATCGTGTCATGTATCCAGAGAGTGCCGTGGATTTAGACAACACCACTCATCTTGTGCTATTTCCATTTAAGATACTGGATCTTGAGTGGCTCATCATGGCCTTCACAACAGGATTTACTGGAAAGTGAGTCATATTTTTATTCTTTCAATGCATATGATTTGTCCCCATTTATATGAAGATGTGTTCAGTGTAATCTAACAAACAGGCATTAAGACATAATGAATGAAACCATATCATGATTTCTCTTCCTTATTCTTTAGTAGATGGTCAACATTTAGTTTCTTATTCTTCAAAACGTTTTAATACATGTGACAACATAACCGTTTCCTTGTAAATATGATTTCTATTGTTCATATAAAGGCTTTTTTAAGACTAGGTTATTCAGGGAAAGATAAAGTGAAACAGAAAAACAGACAACACAATGCAAGCTTAAACATTAAAGTAGTGAAATCACTAAGAAAATTGCCAAGGGTTCATAGAGTTCATGAATGAAGTGAAATCTCATAACCTACTTCAAATGTTAACAAAGTTTGTCAAAGACTGAGGGAGTAGAACAATCTCCTGAAGTCTGCTTTCACATTGCGATTGTTTAGCTTTCTTTTGGAATGTCCACAACAATATTTTATCAAGTAGTTCATTTGATTTTGTCATTTCATGCTGTTTCTAGATCATATGCGGCAGTAAAATCCAAGGTTCAAGCTAACAAGGATTTGGTGAGTATTATGTTCACTGCATTCAGCAGTGAGCTGTCTGCAAAAGTAATGATAGATACAAATAAGGTGAAACATTAATTCAGATTCCTAACAGGTAATGGTGGTCAATCCAGCCTTCATGAGGTATGTTCATGACATCTGGCTGGATAAAAAGGGCGGGTATCCATCCACTGGCTTTATGGCTTTGGTTCTTGCGCTGCACATCTGTGATCAGGTAAGTTCATTTCTAATTTCTCTTAATTGTGAAGTCTACAAAGTTTTCAGTTTTTGTATAAGTGCACAAAAATAAGCAACAAGATATGTTTGTGATAGTCTTCCTGATTTGACCGACATGAGGCTTATCTGATTGCCTATTCTTATTCAAGATGATAGGCTGCTTGATAGGCAGTTTCATATGAATGCTATGACTCATCCACATGTCACTGTTGTATGTGTAGTTTGATTACAGAAGTGAAATGTTAAATATTCATAAAATAGGTGTGTCCTACATAATGCAGCAGATTTGTTAGTTATTGTATGTTCATTTTTGTGTTCCAAGGTCCGTGTGTTTGGTTTTGGTGCAGACAGTGATGGAAACTGGAGCCATTACTGGGAGAAGCTTAAAAATAAAAAGTTACGAACTGGACCCCATCCTGGACAGCATGAGTATCACATTATCCAGCAGTTGGCTGAGGAACAAAAAATCCATTTTTTTACAGGGCACTGATCTTTTATCATTTAAAGTTAAATATACAACTGATTCTATTGAGACTATAGGAACTGATTCGGTGAAATGAACGAATATTACTGTCAATCCTGTACAAAGAAAGGCACATGTGCTAAGCTGCTGCGCTAAAATTTTTCCATGTGCTTTTATTGTTTGTGTTGTTCCTCTCTATTACAGAGAAAAAAATACAAATATTTTCTTTTTATTATCTTCTTTAATGCTTGTCCAAGTTGTTTTCTCCTGACTAGATCTTTGCTTGTGTTGTATCTACTCTCAGATGTACGTTGCTTTGGAAATCAGCGTCTGTAAATGAAACTATAGAATCAATGTGTATCAAAGGCACTGTATTTAACTTGTGTGATATGATCTCTGTGGAAATGTTCTGTCTGCACAAATAAATGAAAACAAAAATGGAATTAAGCTCAATTGCAAGATTGTCTAAACATAGCTCTATCTTCTGAAAACAGTGCTCTGGAAGTACATTAAAATGTTATGTCAATAAAATAGATTTATTTTTTCCTGAAACACACTAAGAACAGCAAATGTTCAGTTCCACATTTCTCCATTACCGTCTGCAGTCTTTGTCAAAAGGTCAGATTGCTCTGGAAAAGTCAAGATTTTACGAACAAAGATGTGTTCAGTGAAAGTTCATGCAGGTTTCATGCTGTAAAGTTCTTAACTGATCAACCATTAACTTACTTGAATAACCAGAAACCAGCCAGTGGAGAGAAAAGGGACAAGTGACTCAAATGGAATGTTTAAAAAAAGACAAACAACAAAAAAAACTTGTTTCCTTATGCACATCATAGAGGGGCAGATTTATGTATTTTCCATGTTGTGACAATCCTGTAATCTAATCTTTGACTTTCTCTGTAGTGCATAACAGCCTAAAATTAGACCTCTGACAATATCATCATGTATGGTGATACACAGAGGGTGCTCTTTCACTTTTTGTAATAACTGGAAGATCAGATATTGAATGTGTGCAGTAGAGTCACACTACACCTCAGGCAACCTTGACCCTAATCCATGACTTAATTTAACTTCTTTGAATTTTGAACAGCATATAAATGCACCTCAGGCTAAAAATAATATTTAAAAAAATCTGAGCAGTATCAACTTGCCTGAATTGTTCGCAGGTGCTGTTGTAAATTCCACATGGACATGACATTAAAAATTACATCATTTTGATCAGTCAAAAACTGACATAAGTCATATGATAAATATTCTATATGAATACATGAACTTGAGCATGTTGTGAATAATCATTCTCACATTCAAAGAGCTTCACAGTAAGTACTGGACAAAGTAGAATCCACATGATTGCCAGGATCCAAGGTTTTCCAGCAGAACATTGCATTGTGATGAGATGATCAATGTTATGTACTTCATTTGTCAGTGGTTGTGATGTTGTAGCTCATCGATGTGAATTTTATCATCTGCTGGTGCTATAGCTAAGCTTTGTTTTGGTAATGCTACAAAAATAGCTTGTTATGGTTGGGGATGTGGTGATAGTTTTGGCAAAAACAGCAATTTGGTTAAAAGAGAGCTTCACATTTCATAACTGTACTTTTGATCTCATGACAATAAAGCAAAAGAAACAAACATGATATTTTATTCTTGTGGATTCACATCAACTCACGTACATCATAGGCTGAGATTCAACTTGCATTTTCATCATGCACTCTGCACAGAGCAAATTTTACGTTGCACCCAAAGATTATTAGATTCCTGTTGTACAGTGTAGCACGCTGTGAACTTGTAAGACTGTTAAAATCGCACAGTGTGTAGAGGCCTTTATGCATGATCTTCCATCAAGGTTTTTGCTTGGTGTCAGTAATACATTAACCACCGTGACACCAAACCTAACTGTCCAGCTTGACTCATAGTACTATAATCAGTGGCAAGTAAAGCCCAGTGTCCTGCTATGACCAGTATGGCCCCATCATGTTCATGAGACTTGGGTTTCATGACGAGACAAGAGACACTGAAACAGCTTCAGTTCACAAGAGAACTGTGGCAGAAACACCATACTGACCAAGCACCTTGAAAAACTGAGTGTATGTGTACAGAAAGCAGCTTGTGGTGTTTAAAAAGAAAGCATAGTCACACTCAGTATTGATTTGAAAAGTTTTCCAAGTCATATTCTGATAATCAGAATTTTGTATGTTGATTTCCCGGTATGGGCTGCAAAATATAAATTATAAAACATATTTTGACTTGGGGCTGCACAGTGTGGGAGTGGTTAGCGTTTTCGCCTTGCAGCAAGAAGATCCCCAGTTCAAATCCCGGCCTAGGACTGGGATCTTTCTGCATGGAGTTTGCATGTTCTCCCTGTGCACGCGTGGGTTTTCTCCGGGTACTCCGGCTTCCTCCCACAGTCCAAAAATATGCTGAGGTTAATTGAGTACTCTAAATTGCCCGTAGGTGTGAATGTGTGTGTGATTGTCTGTCTGTATATGTCGCCCTGCGACAGACTGGCGCCCTGTCCAGGGTGTCCCCTGCCTTCACCCGAGTCAGCTGGGATAGGCTCCAGCACCCCCCACGACCCTAGTGAGGATAAAGCGGTGTATAGAGGATGGATGGATGGATGGATGGATGGACAACGTCCCAACTTCATTGGAATTGGGTTTGTACAAGCAGGTCAACCAGTCCTGTCTCAGATGGTAACACCTCGGCTGCCCTTAGGCCTTCTATCTGCTCCTGCTCAGAGTTGATTATGTGTGACATTAGATTCCAGTGGAAACATTAATTGTAATCAAACTGAGGAACTCTCCAATCCTCCAAACACAATACATAACTTTAAAAGTAATATGGCAGCCAAACTGATGCACTTGCAAAGAAAAATGACCAGGCCTTCACAGGGCTCTGTTTTAAATGCATCCTGTAGATCAGGTAGACAGGGGGAAAGGAAGAATCAAAACATCCAAATCTCTGCCCTTGAGTGTCTGATATGACAGTTTACCTGCTGAGACAGCAGTCAAACCTTAACAGAAACTATGATGGAGTTTCATCTACTGATTTAGTGTAAGTTAAACCAACTAGTTACAGGTGTTTGTAATTGCTTTGACATGGAATGTAGCTTAAAAGCCTCGCTGCAGGAAAGCAGAATTTAGGCAAGTAGAGGCTGCAATACTGAAGTACGTTGGAAAGAAAGTCCAGATAATTCATGATTACAATAATACCACCATGCAGGCAGAAAATGATTAACATGATCATATTTTCCTCTTCTGTTGATAAGTTTTGGTGTTGTATAATGGCCAGAAAAGTGTTTTTGCAGAACATGATGTGGTCACAATGAATTCTAATGTTGACCTTTTTGATATAAAATCCTTTCACTTTGTCATTTTATCCTGGTAGACAAGTGTGTCTAATTAACGTATGAATTCTGCAGGTACAGCCAAAAACATGCATGAAGTCACAGTGACTTTTGGCCGCTTGATTCTATTAGTTCTGTTATAATACTGGTATAGGGACACAGCAGACAGACATTTGGAGTAAAACATAAATGTACAAAAATCACCAGAAAAAAACCTACATCTGGAAGTATTACTTAAAACCCGCGGAACTGAGAAGCAGTTGCCGCAAGTGAAGCTAACGGAGACCCCAGTGGGACTGATGGGGGGAAAAACTGGTACACAACACCCTTCGTCTCAAAACAAAGAAAGAGAACAACTGACCTGGGTAGTAGGTTGAACCGAGTTACAAAAATTATAAAGGAGAATACTAATTACCAGGAATATTACTCGATGTCAAAACAGCAGAACAGGACACTGGATTTAAACACTCACAAGGACATACACCTACAGACCGACACAACTAAACTGTGGCTGGACTCGGAGTGAGCATGGAACTTAGCTGACGACAGGCACGAGGGGAAGCAGAGAAGGACGATGCAGATAGAGGTGGTGTGTGGAGTGGTGAATGACAGAGGTGAGGCAGGCACTGAAGCCAGTGGTGATTTTCGGGTGGTGACCCGAGAGGGTCTAGACTGACAGTGGAGAACAGAGAATCCAGGTGAAGAATTTACGAGCAAATGGATCATTCAAAAGTAGAGCACAAAAAACAGCAGTTAGCTGAGGTACATACAAAAGACATGGCCAGAACAGGGATCAGTAAACTGACTGCGGTTGTTCAACAATCCAGCATCTAGTAGTGCTCTGTGTCTGGCTTTTTTTTGGAGGAGGAAGGCAACTGCAGCCGATCACGCCCACCTGCATGTGAATCTCGTCTGGTGATTTCAGATTGGCATCACCTGCTCACATACCACACACACCACACCAGGAAGGATGAAAGAAGAAAACCTGCCACTACAGGTTTGACCGTTGTTACAAATTCATTGACCGAGTAAAAGCTTGAGCAAAATTGACGCAAATCTCTTCAGGTGTGCCTGAAATAACACGTTCACAGGAGTGGGGTGAAGGTGCAGCCGG
Organism: Acanthochromis polyacanthus; assembly: GCF_021347895.1. NCBI lineage: Eukaryota > Metazoa > Chordata > Actinopteri > Pomacentridae > Acanthochromis > Acanthochromis polyacanthus. The sequence continues at coordinate 19,437,527 of NC_067123.1, forward strand.
AGAACAAAAGGCCATTTATAGATAGACTGGACCTTCCCTGGAAACCAGACAAGCATAGGAGCAGTCAAGATGAGCGGTTTCCAGCAGTCCAGCCTTCAGTCTGTCAAGGCGGAAACAGAAAGACACTGATTTAATAAAGTATTGTCAGACACATTGATCAGTTTCTACTATCAACTCCAAATGTTTAAACAATGACAGGGTGACCTAATAAAATGCTGTACAGGTGATTTGTGTTCATGGTTCCTCCTTCATTTTACCTGAAATCTCATGGAAATCAGTGTTGTATCATTTTTATATAAATCAGCTTCTTGGAAACAATGAATTATGTAGGTTAACGTCCTGGTCCGGTGTCTATGACGTCTCAAAAATATGCAACTGGATCGTCTGGGGACAATTTGTGTGTGATGCATGAATCTAAACCCACTCAGAAACTAATCTGACCAGCATGAGTGCTCCATGCCTCTCTGCAGGAAATCTCCAGTCAAACGCTGCGAAAAGCTTGTTTATCACCTAATAAAATGTTGTCATTGCGTGTGTGTGAAGAATGGACTGTGCTACGCTGGGCAGACAGATGGCTGAGTTCACTAAGCCACGCCGACAACTCCACCAATCGTTGCGATTGCATCATCATCCATCAGGAGTGAACAAATACCTTTTTTTGTTCATCCCACCAAAGAAATTTCATTACCACTCCTTCTGGGAACAGACTTAGTTTGTCATCCATGACCAGGGGCCTATTTCACGAAGCAGGTTTAGTGAAAACTCTGAGTTTGTTAACCCTGAAATGAGGGAAACTCAGAGTTTTCCATTTCACGAAGCGAGGTAACTCTAACCAGGGAATGCGGGGTAACTCGAGCCTGTTTCACAAAGAGGGGTAACTTCAACTCTCGGTCAGTTACCGCAGTAACAGACTCTATGACTCTAACCTGCTCGCCAGCAGGCTTATCTGAGAAAACCTCGAGTTTCTCTCCGTCTCCGCCCTCTTTCAGCCACACACGCTGTTTCATTTCCTCATTCATTCAGTCAGTAAGCGAGCGAGTTTTGGCGTAGAACAGCTTTTATTAACGATCCAGTGGATAAAGGAGCAGCATTACTGCACAGATAATTAAATATTCGTCTGTAGATTGTTATCAGACCGAGCATAAATGTTCTCGCATTTCCGGACAATTATCGCTTTGAGCGGTACCATTTCGTAATCATTTCAAGTCCATAATCTACATAAACAACCTAATCCGTCCTTACATTTACATTACCAACCAGTCATGCTCTCACATCCAGCAGATATTGTGTGTTGCGCTGTGGTTCTTTGCAAATGAAAGTTTTTATATGATGTCGGAGATGCAGAGTAAGACAACTGTATGCAGGACAGTCAGAAAAGTTTTCCTGGCTCTGAAACGACTTTTACTCATTGTGCATGGGATTGCAGGTGAATGATGTAGAGATCTGTTAAATTCATTTTAAATCATATTCTGTTAATGACATTGTGCTGCAACCTCAGACTGGGATTAGTCATTTTAATTTCTTTTAGGATTTCCCAGTGTGACTGGCTGCATAGATGCACACACATCCCCATCACAGCTCCCTCACATCATGAATAGGAAGTCCATTCACAGCATAAATGTGCAGGTAGGCTACAGGTAGACTGACTACTGTTTCTGAATGTTAAAGACTGCATCATAGTTCAACATCTGTCATTCTGCACTGTCCAGATCATATGTGATGCTGCATACATCATTTCTAATGTGGAGGCCACGTGGTCTGGGTCTGTTCATGACTCCAGGATTTATGGAGAGTCTAACCTGAGCAACAGACTGCAGCGTGGTCAGCAGCCTAAAGATTTTCACAATAGAATTCTCTTGTCTCCCTCCTTTAATATACTCTGATGTATCCACTATACATTACAGGAGAGTTTGATGGCCTTCTGCTGGGTTACCATGCCAACCCAGGCTGATGACCTCATACCCTGACCCTGAACCAGGCCCCCAACAGAACTTCAACTGGACTCACTGCAGGACCAGAGCCCAGGTGGAGATGACCATAGGCCTGCTGAAAGCCCGTTTCCAGCGCCTACGTCTCCTCAGGGTGACCCCTAAGAGGGCCTGTGATATTACTGTGGCATGTGTTGTTCTTCATAATATTACCACTATTAGAGGAGAGCAACACCCTGCCCTACAAACTGAAGACCCAGATGATGAGCCCATCCACCTGCAGCTATCCAGGACAGCAGAGCAGTCAGAGACACCGTATGCAATAATCACTTTAGAGTTTAAGTCACCATCATCACCACCACAGCAAATAAAGACATGATACACATTTCATTTGGTCTTCTTTATTTCCTACAAATAAAAGAGATAGTTCAGTTCATGTTCCAATAGTTAACAAAATTCACCTGTGACCATCACCCACCTCTAACTTGTGCTCCAGTATTTCAATTTCCAGATCTGCCCTCCTAATCTGTTTTTTGGATTTTTCTCAGCAAATGCAGTTTGTAAATCCGTTTTACTGATAACTGGGAATATATAAAGGACATTAAATTATACAGTTGCACATGAATTCCACAGAATGAACCTCTGGTGTTTCCTGAACATCCATCTCACTGTGTCAGTCTGTGCAGTGGATGATGAGGGACCATCCTGCTGCTGTCCAGCCATGCTCTGTTAAAAGGGATGAGAATGTGCAATACTTCAGTGTAGGCTAAATGTCACACTCTATATTCCACCCAAAGTCTGAATGAGAAGAGAACTATCCGTAACATACCTCCATATGCCTTTCTGGATCCCCCTCTGTAAAGGCAGCAGACACAGTTTCATCCTCTTCATCCTAGATCAGTGACATGTTTCAGTACACTTAAACTACCATTTGGATAAATCTTTGGAGTGTTGCCTACTTACAGTTACAAGATATATATATATATATATATATATATGGCATGCCGTTTAGGAAATTATATATATAATGAAAGTCGATATATATATAATGAAACTTGATATATATATAATGAAACTTGATATATATATAATGAAAGTTGATATATATATAATGAAAGTCGATATATATATAATGAAACTTGATATATATATAATGAAAGTCGATATATATATAATGAAACTTGATATATATATAATGAAACTTGATATATATATAATGAAACTTGATATATATATAATGAAAGTCGATATATATATAATGAAACTTGATATATATATAATGAAAGTCGATATATATATAATGAAAGTTGATATATATATATAATGAAAGTTGATATATATATAATGAAAGTTGATATATATATATAATGAAACTTGATATATATATAATGAAAGTTGATATATATATATAATGAAAGTTGATATATATATATAATGAAAGTTGATATATATATATAATGAAAGTCGGAATATAGAATGTTCAGATTTTCATTCCATCTATTCAAAGTTTCATTCCATATATTCAGACTTTTTCCTACTGAGCCCTGGAAGGACATGGCAAACAAAAACAGGAACCTTATTGGACATTTGCTCTTCAGATGAGCTCTTCTGTGATTATCTATCTGTCTTCATGGTTGTCACAGGGAACGGCGACGACGTTTGAGAAAACAGGTAATTTTTAGAGATGTTTTGATTCTGAACACTGAACGTGTTAGCATTAGCTTAGCTACTTAGCTTCGACTACATTTGCATCCCTACATAGCTTAAAGGTTAAACACATGCACCATATGTTGATGATAATGATAATATCTATGTTTATCTTTATAGCTGGTCTTAAGGCTAATTACGAGGCAGAGGTCAGCTGCTGCCTGGACACATCCATGATCACGCCACTGGTGGGACACAATTGTACTGGATTTCAGCTGAAGGCTGCTGTTCTGTCCAAACTGAGACATTTTTATTGTGTCATACCCTCCACTGTTGTTAGCTTTTGATTCAATAAATTTTTTGAGATGAGGAAATCACTATTGCATGTTTCTAGTTAAATACCCTACTTTTATGATATATCACTACAGCATGCACTTTTTATATTTTCCATCAATTTCACCCAAAAGTTGAATAACTATTTGTGAGCAGTGTATGTAGACACATAATAGAAGCACATTTCAATAATATATCTGCTGCAGTAGTGCTGTTTATCTACCTAGATTGGTGTAACAGTAAAAAAAAACATATGCTACTGATGTTTCTGACTAAAATCTGCTTGAAAAGCACAACTGCTTATCTGTCAAAATATGTGTAACAAAAGTGTGCACTGAACACTGAATAAAGTCTCTGTACATTATAGACAAAATTTGCATCTCTCATCACAAATTTCTGTTTATTCACCCAAAGTGCATGGGTAAACTACAAAACAGGTGAAGTACTAAAAAAGATTTATTTTCTAGAAAAGCCAATAGTCAACAATGCAGTTTAATTCTGGGACAGTTGCTCCAGCACCGACACCATGGGTCCCATCAGTGCAACCAAGGTTTTCATTCATCTTCTGGATGTTCTGGAGCATGGTGTCTTCCGATCTGTTCCAAGAACCGTTCCTCTGACCTCTCCAGATACTGCAGAGGATCCACAGCAGCTTCCTGGTTCCCTTTTCCTGCATAAAAGCACCAAAAAGTACTAGTTGTCAGTAATTATTTTCTATTTTCATAAACACAGTTAACTTAAAGTAAATGTTCTATTTTGTGATTTTAGGATGGGTCAAAAGACAACATACTGATCATGTTGATGTCTGTATAGTCTAAACAGATCTTACTTGATTTGGTCTGTAGAGAGGAGGACAGCGTGGAGGAGCTGCAGGACGGAACCAGTAAGCTGCAGACTAGTGCTCCTGGTAACTGGACCTCATCATCCAAGGCCGACAACTAAATAAAATGAACAAGACATGCTGTTGATAGCATCTGTAATACAAATGATTTTATCCATTAACTGATTTATTGCTTTGTCCATACAATGTTAGAAAGTGTTACAAATAATACCTGTAATAATTTCCAACAGTGATAAATGCCTTGTTTTATTTTACAACAAAACACACCAAAAGCATCTGTGTATAAGAAATCAGTGCATTGGATTTCCACATCTGCAAAGCTAGAAAATCACACATCAGAATTTTACCTTGAAATTATGAAAATAGCTGCAGATTACCAGTACTCTTTACTTCATTGTGTTAACTTGATCATTTGAATCGGTTTTTTAGACTTGTATTACTGATACGAAACATAATCAACACATAAATTAAAATGTGTTCGCAAAGAGTTCACTGGTTCTTCAAGGAAAATTTCAATGATAACCATATAGTTCAGTAATATGATTAATGGGTCATTGTGTAACAGCGTGGGAGGTTCTGAATACAGGTCTTGGACTGAAATATTGCTGCTGCTTTCCTCCGGTTTTATAAGGAGTTGTTTCATAGCTTGTTAGCTTACCAGCGGCTAACTGGCTGGCAAACAATTGTTCAACGCCAACCTCTAATCAGTGATCCGGTGTCCGGACCGCGTTAGCTGGCGGAACGTTCATAATACTGATGTGGGACTGTTGTAGCTAGCGTATTCATAGTAGGATAACAGCAGGATGTTGGAGAAATAAAACTTACCATTATCAGGATCGCTGGTTTGCATAGCAGACTCTTAGCGCATCGCACTGCTTGAATGTCTGTGTATTTCAGGCCGATTTCAAAATAAAACTCAATAAAATTCTCGTCCGGGTGAGTGTCCTTCATTGTCGCTTCGCCATACGGACATGTCCCTTCCGGGGCTCGGTAGGAAAAAAAGATTTGATATATATATAATGAAAGTTGATATATATATATATATATAATGAAAGTCGATATATATATATATAATGAAACTTGATATATATATAATGAAAATTGATATATATATAATGAAAGTCGATATATATATAATGAAAGTTAATATATATATAATGAAAGTTGATATATATATAATGAAAGTCGATATATATATAATGAAAGTTGATATATATATAATGAAACTTGATATATATATAATGAAAGTCGATATATATATAATGAAAGTTAATATATATATAATGAAAGTTGATATATATATAATGAAAGTCGATATATATATAATGAAAGTTGATATATATATAATGAAACTTGATATATATATAATGAAAGTCGATATATATATAATGAAAGTTAATATATATATAATGAAAGTTGATATATATATAATGAAAGTCGATATATATATATATATATATATATATATATATATATATCAAGTTTCATTATATATATATCAAGTTTCATTATATATATATATCAAGTTTCATTATATATATATCGACTTTCATTATATATATATCAAGTTTCATTATATATATATCAAGTTTCGTTATATATATATCGACTTTCATTATATATATATCAAGTTTCATTATATATATATCAAGTTTCATTATATATATAATTTCCTAAACGGCATGCCATATATATATATATATATATATATATATATATATATATATATATATATATATATACATATGCATCCATGACCTTTTATACCACCGTTTTACAGGCATCTGCTTTCTTTCTGTTAGCTGAGCAGAAGTCTATGTTAGTTTAAATAGGCTTAATTATTTAACAGGACATGATATGGATGCAGACATTTAGGCTATATGTGGATAAAACAACTGCACAGTCAAGCAGCCACTTAATATTTAGGCTACTTTACAATGTAAAACATGATCAACATGAAGTACCTCCATGAGATAATGCCGAGGTCTGACCTGTTTGAACAATGTTTTTATATTTCATCTTAAGCTGCTGCCCCGTCGGGATTTCCCCTAAATGAAATAACTTACTAGGCTGCCATTCAGACAGTTATTCCCTGTAATATTATTACGATTACAAAGGACTACATTTAAACTTACGCATTGATCCGGGCTGTTCTCCACGCCGTCTCTCTCTCTTTTGCAGCTGCAGCGGTGTTGCACTTCTTTCTAAAAACGTGTTCAAACTCGCCATAGGAGCGCATTAAAAACTTCCCGTTCAAAAACGCAGCCTTTCGCTTCCCCGTTTCCATGGTGACTCGTCGAATCGGGGTTCCATTGATGCTGTCTTTTCAGAGTTGCGGTGCACGTGCGTAACTCCGGGTCAAACTACTCCGAGTTGATTAACCCAAGTCATATCAGCCGTTGTGAAACCGAAAACTCAGAGTTTTCTATCTCAGAGTAGATCAACTCAGAGTTGTGGAAGAAACTCAGAGTTTGTAAAACCTGCTTCATGAAATAGGCCCCAGTTCTCCACGGAGGTATGGGTCTTGTTTTAATTGTTTTGATAAAAAGTGGAGCCACTGAGTCTAGTATTGACCTTATTTTATTGTTCAAATTTTCGGTGAAAGAATCGCAGGGTGGTGGTAAAATTTCGGCAGGAGTGCTCTGTAAGATCTGGATAAAATTTTCAGCCACTTCAGAAGTTAGGTAGCGCTTCCTCACTGTTCTCACAGAGGCCTCCCGCTGTTTAAAACTGGTCATTGTAAAAAACACATAGAAGTGGTCAGACACAGCCAGGTCCACAACAGAGGGCACACCAACGGACAGACCATAAGATATGACGAGGTCCAAGGTGCGCCCCCTGCTGTGGGTCGGCTGTGTGACATGTTGCTTAAAATCAAGGCAGTGTAAAAGATTTAAAAAGTCTCTAGACATTATGTCTGAGGAAATGTCAACGTGTAGATTAAAATCACCAGTTATTAAAATTCTGTTAAAAGAGCTATGAATAATTGATAAAAGCTCAGAAAATTCACTAATAAAAGAAGTAGAATACTGGGGTGGTCGGTAGACAGTTATACAGAGGATTGGTGGGCTGCTAAAACGAAGGCATGGTATTCAAATGATGAGTAGCTGTTAAAATTGACTTCGTTCATTTGCATGTTGTTTTTTTGTAATTGAAGCAGTACCGCCCCCTCTTTTGCACCCCCTAGTTGAAAATAAAAAGTTAAAATTGGGTGGAGAAGCCTCGGTGAGAACGACAGGTGCATCAGTGCCAAGCCATGTCTCCATAAGGAGAATGCTGTCCAGGTTATTATCTAAAATTATGTCATTTATAATAAATGATTTGTTTAAAAGAGAGCGCACGTTCAGCACAGCCATTTTAACATCTGTGCTGAACGTGCGCTCATCATATTTATCCAATGGAATGTTAAAAACACAGTTTGATCTAAAAGTAGTCCGAGGTCTCGTTTGTCTGTTCGAAATTATGGTTTTGATTGTGTGATTATTGTCCTGTGCCACTGGGGTCACTGAAGGAGGGGCCTGTATGATGTAGGAGGGGGTAGGCGAAGGTGAGTGTGGGTGAGGTGCAGAGGGCGCGTGTATGGGTGTAGTGAGTCAGGAGGTGATTGTGGTGCAAGACCGGACTGTCAAGTCAATGTTTACTGATAAAAGCCGTGACCCCTCCTGGTTTGGGTGAAGGCCGTCCGGTTTAAAAAGCTGGGGTCTGTTTAAAAAAGCGATAAAATTATCTACATATGGAATACTTTTTCCAAGGCAGTATCCCTTCAGCCATAGGTGCAGCTGGCGGAGGCGACTGGTGATGACGTCACCATAGCGCGGTGGGGGAAGCGGGCCGGAAATAACCAGTCGCTTCCCCGTGTCCAGCATGCGATCCAACATAGACCTGAAATCCCTCTTAAGGATCTCAGATTGCTGGTCTCTGAGATCGTTGATGCCGGCCTCCAGGACCAGCGTGGAGGCTGAGCTGTGCTGAGCACAAAGCTGGAGAGCGGAGGACTCGACCTCCTTGACGCGGGCTCCGGGGCGGCAGAAGGTCAGGCCACCATGCACCTTCACGTGTCTGACCATCGAAGTCCCGACGACCAGCACGGAGGGGGTGCGCTGCTCCACGTGCTGCTTGGAGGTGCGCTGCTGGCGGGGTGAGACCCAGGGTTGGTGGGGCCGGCCCGCGGTTGCTCCTCGCCGTGCCACCAAAGGAGAAGAGGGACCAGGCTGGACGCGCGGACTCCTGGGTTGGCGAGAGCCACGACCAGCTGGGTGGACAAGTCCCGGGGGCGGGTCGGAACACGCTCCCATGGGAGGAAAATCCTGCAGGCTCAGAATATCGTATCCGTTCTCCAGCGGTAGAACCGGAGGCGGAGAAGGGGGAGATGGACGAGCCCTGGCGCCTCTGGTCACCGCTGACCAGGATTCCCTGTCGTCCAAGAGAGGTAGCGGTGAGGAGGAGGGTCCCTCCCGCATTGCCTCAGGGTGAGGAGGTCCACCGGAGCATATGCTGACGGCCTCCCTGAGCAGCTTGGGGCGGTGGGAGGAGATGAGCTTCTCTCGCTGTTTGCTCCACTGTCGCTCGGTGGTCCGTACTGCCCTCCGGACAGCAGCAGTATGACCGGAGGGTGCAGAGGAGACAGCAGCAGGGGCATCAGATGGTGATGACCCCGCCGGAGATAGAGTGGAAGTGACAGTGGGAGGTGGAGAGGAGACGCCGGCAGGTGAAGCTGAGGCTGCCGCCGCCGGAGTGGTGACAGCAGCAGTGGCCAGTGGCGGAGAGGCGGTGATAGCGCCCACTGGATCCGGGTGTGGGGACCTGGGAGGGCAGCCCACAGTGTCGGCGTTTAGTCCAGCACTTGGATCTCTGGGGGTATCATCCTGCAACGCCGCGTAATGGTTGCTGAGGAGGAGCGGCGGAGGGGAATAGGATGACTTCCTTGAGTTTCTGTCTCCACGAACCACGACCTCCGTCCAGGAATCCCGGGGATTAGGTGTTGAGCTGGAGGAAGGACGTGGGCGCACAGGATCCCACAGCAGCGTATCCGAGATTTCGGTGTGGATGGCCAGTAGCCTCTTGGACTCCGATGCAGCCATGTCAATGTAACTTGACAGCATGGATTCCTTCATCCGTAGCTCATCGGACAGCCTCCGGATGTCCTCCCTCAGGTTAGTTACTTCTCTTTTCGTTCGAGAAAGTGTAACACAGCCTTCGCAGTGAGAGGTTCTCCTATGTGCAGTAGACGCCATGTCGTTTAAGGTAAACAACAGTGTTGGCAGTCGAGTTAGCTGTCCGCTAACTTCGCCAAATACACCCCAGGTGCTGTTAACGTCCTCAACACAAACCACTTCGCAGTGAGTCTTGCACTCCGTAAGCTCCCTACGTCCTTGTAGAAGTTATTCTGTGATATGTCTGTCCACTCAGAGTTGTTGTAAAATCCAGTTTTGCTGAAGAGCGGCTAGCGCGCTCGAGATAGACAACTAGCAAGAGCTAGCAAAGTTTACTCTACAGAACAGAAGGATAATGTATTTCTTGACACTTTCAGGTTAAATAAATGAAATTTCCTACTTATACATTAGAATCCTTCTTCAAACATTGATTAAACCCCGAAAAACTGAGCTCTGTGTGTCAAAGCTTCATATTTCGAAGTTTTCTTTTCCACAAAAATATCCCCTCCTGCCTTAAAATGTCTTGATTACCTAGTAATCAAAGTGTATACCATGTTTTTCACTGTGGACTATTTTTTTTAAACCTGCTACCCACTGAGAGCCACGTGAGTGTAGCACACATACAGGACACCCGCACACATAATGTTCCGTTATGATTTATGTAATAAAGCTTGAACAAGACATGAGTACATCCCAGTTGCATGAGCCCTCAGCAGTAGTCCCGTTAAAGTATCAGGTGTTTTCTGCAGTGTGTTTTTGCTATTTTTCTTTTTAAATCACAGAATGGGGTGATTTGGATTTTGACAGACTTTTCAACGTAAATTGGGAATCTGAAAATAATTCAGTTGTTGCAGATGACACTGGTAAAGTTCACTTAACCTAACACAGGAAACATGCCTGAAGATACAGATTCTCAGCCAGGAAGGGTACAACCACCACCAGATAGCCAGGAATGAATGAATGAATGAATATATTTTATTTAAGTGTCATGCACCCATATAAGTGCCCAGCCTGTATGGGCTTATATGACACTAGTCATCAAACAGAGAAGATGGCATACAGTTAAATGAATCATCATAAACATCAGATTGTATACATAGTTTTCAGTCTCAAAGTCCATGCCTTCTCTATATAGCTTGCAATGGAAAATATTTCATTTTCAAATAACCATTTTAACATTTCTCCCTTGGACATCCAAAACAGATCAGGATTAACATTCTGGATGTTTGCAAACAAAACAGTTCTCAAATTCATATACAAAGGACAATAAAACATAAAATGAAATTCATCTTCAACCAAAGACATATCACACACAATACATAGTCTTTTATCCTCGGGGATCCATTTGTAACGACCTACCTCAATCTGTAGAGGCAGCACTCCAGCTCTGAGTTGAGCACACAGAGACCTCTGTCCTTTTATAAAGTAACAATTTACATAAGGCTCTACAGAAAAACAGTCCTTCAACTGAATGTACGTTCGTAATTTTGGTTTACGAAACAGATTGAAGTGCCACTTTTCTTTATAGATCTCAAACAATATCTTTCTCTGTTCTCGTAATTTACACTGCAAATTATTTTGAAACAAGGACTGCAAATTCATACTAACAAGGATTTCAAGGACACCCTTAGTCCAGGGATATTTATGAATTCTATCCCAATTGAATACCCTCTTGGTGAGCCTGTCCTCAGGTAAGAATACAAGGCGGTTCCAAAGTCTTAAGACTTCAATCCTCTGCTTCGCCACACAAGGCTCCCAGCCCATGTCTCCCTCTATGGCTGCCCGAGGGGTAAATTTGTGAAATCCCAGAAAGTACCTTATAGCCCTTTGCTGAACAGTGTTACACTCGGTGTCCTCCCCCGATCCCCATACTCCTGCTGCATAAAACATTATAGGTGCAACCATGGACTCAAACAGCTGAGTGAATATAATAGAAGTCAGATCCGGGCAAGCTTTCATCTTATTAATTACAGCACCTAGGGCTCTCCCAGCAGAATCTGCTAGAGCTCTTTTGCCGGTACAGTAACTCATATTTTCATGAAACACAAAACCAAGATAGTGAACCCTCGTTTATCGCGGGAGTTACGTTCCAAAATGAACCCGCGATAGGTGAAATCCGTGAAGTAGTAAGCTTTATTTTTTACAGTTATTATACAATACTGCACTTGGGGGAGCGCTGCAGCTGCAGCCAGGTGGACGCCGTGGCGGTACTCTTGCCTCAGAGAGCGGGCCGGCTGAATCAACTGGAGCAGTCGGGGGTGGGGAAGGCTCGCGCCGGGCGCTCTTCTCCTGGGGAACGTGGCTGCGGTGGCCAGAGATGGCTGGGGACCACGTTCACTGTCCGGTTGACGGCGGGGGAAAAGAATAATGCTGCTCCGTCGGCTCCATCTTTCAGGGTGTCTCACTACATAGAGACCAAGGAGAGAAATGATCCAGCGCGCCACAGCAGGCAGCGCTGTCCTGTATGGCAGAGGAGACGAGGCGCAGAGACTGTTCACGTTGGTCAGTCCCTTAGCCAATCAGGATGCAGAACACAATGAACTGTTTAAAAAAAGCATAAAAAACTGCACTAAAGAAATCTGTGAAACAGCGAAGCCGTGAAAGGTGAACCGCATTGTCGCGAGGGTTCACTGTACATTATAATGTGCTATATAAATAAATTTGCCTTGCCTTGCCTTACTTATAAGTTACGGAATATAACAACAATGTTTGCCCAAAATAAAATTTATAGTCACTTTGAGGCACCAAAGGTTTTCTGAAATGAACTATTTGAGTTTTTTTTGTTAATAGCAAGTCTCCACTTTATACACCAGTCATTCATAATATTCAACATATTTTGTAACTTATTTTCTTCATCCGCAATCAAAAGAATATCATCAGCATATAATAAAATACTGAGATTAAACGCCTCAATATCTATTCCACAGATAGCCCTCTTAATTTCCTGAGCCAAATCATTAACATAAAGAGCAAACAAAGTAGGAGAGAGGACATCTTCTTGTTTTATCCCAAATGGAGTAGGGAACCAGTCCGTCCTCAGATTGTTCACCTGCACACATTCTTCTGGTGCATTGTATAAGGCTTTGATTGAATTATAGAAAATACCATTAATACCATGCTTAATTAATTTATATTCCAAGAGAACGCTATGTATCTAATCAAATGCTAATTTAGCCAGGAAATGCAGCTGCAGTCCTTTAGCAGTCAGACACACTCGACAAACCAACAGCTTGGAAGACAAACCAAGATCTGGATGCGCAAGGGTTTCTTCAGCAACTGCTTCAGCAGCAGTGGTCAAATCAAGCTAGTGTAAAGTGTTTCACCAGCACTGTACATGACTAACTTTAAAATCATGGCTTCAGAAGCCCCTGATCAATGACACACAGAGGTTAGCCCGGCATTGCTGGTCCCAGGCACACAGGAACTGGACAACCAGGAATTAGAAGAAGATTCTGTGGTCAGATGAGTCCAGTTTCCAGCATTGTCTTCCACCTGCTAATGTGAGGCTACGCAGAAGGCCAGGCAAAGCATCATCTTCAGCATGTACAGTACCTACTGTCAAGCATGGTGGAGGCAGTATCATGGTTTGGAGATGCATGACTGTTCCTGGTGTTGGTCATCTCACTGTCTGTGATGGCACATCTCTGCCAATTATTGTGCCATTCTCAAAACCCACATGTTCCCTTCTGCATGTGCACTGTTCTGTTGAAGTCAAAGCTGTATGTTTCAACAAGATAAGGCCCCTTAAACACATCCAGGGCCAGTAGAACTTGGCTGCAGGAGTTCAGTATCCAGGTCTTACAGTGGCCAGCTTAATCAACAGACATGAGCCCCATTGAAAATCTGTGATGGATTATCAAAAGGTCTGTTTTAAAGTGTAAACCAAAGAAAACAGAATAATTACAGCAGTAATTCAAGAAGAATGGGACAAGATTAGCCCTTAACAGTGTGAAAGGCTCCTGGGGGACATGCCGGCCAGGATTAGAGCTCAACTGCATGCTAATGGCAGGACTGCTAGCTATTAATTTGATGATGTGATGATTTATTTATTTATTGTATTTTCTCTCCTAAAGGTGAGACTATGATGTGGAAGGAAATGCTTCCAGCCTGAAGGAGCTGCAAATTCAGAGTCATGAAGTGAATTTTAAGTGTGTAGCAGAAGGTTCATCCAAGAGAATAGGACAGTACTACTATTCTTAGACTTAAGTTCAGTTTTAACTCGCTATTTGGTTACATTTAGGCCCAAAAATCTTCTGGTCAGATTTGGGAAAATACAGCCATGGCCATAAGTTTGGACACAAGTACCATGACACTTGTGAATCTTCGAAAATACCACAAAATTGTCACTTACAATATAAATACCAGTCATGGCCATCAACCAAAATTAAATATATTTCATTTTGGTTGATGGCCATGACTGGTATTTATATTGTAAGTGACAACTTTGTGATATTTTCTAAGATTCACAAGCGTCATGGTACTTGTGTCCAAACTTATGGCCATGGCTGTAAAGCTCAGCCTTTCATAAGATATTTCAATCTGAGTCTCTATTTTGGGTAATCAGGGTGATGTGTCACACCACATCTCCTTTATGACTGGTTGAATTGCAGTGAGAATGCAAAAGCAAAGGTAGGTTGTTAAACCGGTTTACTTTTGATTCTCATCTAAATTTTCATGCTTTTACCTTAAATTCTCTCGACTTCAGTGAGTTCAAGAAGAAACTTTTCTCTTCACACACTGAATCTTCTAACAAGAAATCAATTAATTTTACGGTTGGTTAGAAAGTCAGTTTCATACAAAGGGGATTTTGTGAGTGTAATGAGCTAAAAAATCATTTGTATATCATTTGTATAATGTCAGATAAGGTTGAGGTTAAAAACTCAACACTTGTGCAGAAAAAAAGTTCTTCCTCATCACCAGTGTTTTGTTAAGCACATATGCAAGAACCACACCTCTCCTCCCCTTTGCCACTGACGTGTCATCATCACAGTAAACCTTCAAATAAGAAGTTGCAGCCAGTTGTCTTGAAGTCAAACTGTCAGTCATCATCCTCTGATACTGATAGGGAACATTTGCACATTTATGATTTTTTCCAGAACTTAATTGATTCTCATTTAAGGTAAGAGATCAATTAAATAAACATTTCCACATTTAAAGTGATGATTCTTGTTTAAAAAGTACAATTATTACTTTATTTGATTTCAGTTTGAAAAATGTATTATGAGTTTATTTGTGACTGAGTAGGAATATGTCCCACAGGAATCAAGTGAACACTGTAGTCAATAATAAAAATATTAATAACAATAATAATAATCATCATCATCACCATCATCTATTATCTCTAATTATTATTATAATTATTATTATTGCTGTTGTTGTTGTTCTTGTTATTATTATTATTCTTTATTAAGTTAATATTATGAATCCACGACTCAGCTCTCTCACTCCTTTTGCTGAGTACAACCCGGTCTCACAAGGATTCGTGAAACTGTCACGTAAATTAATCTATGGTTTTGTGTGCACCAGCATGATTTTCTCATGTTTTTCGTGGTGCACACAACGAAATTCAAACCAATGTATTTCAAACGGAGGATATTTCGTGCCACTCAGAACGTATTTAAAACTACTGCAACTACGAATTTGATTTTATTTTCATATCTGAATCTTAATCACACCTGAACAGAATGTTTAATTAATCAAATATTCCTATATAAACAATAGGTAGAAGTGATATAAATCATAGATGGAGTATCAACATCATTCACATACAGCCATGGCCGTAAGTTTGGACCTAAGTACCATGACGCTTGTGAATCTTAGAAAATACCACAAAATTGTCATCTTACAATATAAATACCAGTCATGGGTATCAGAGGATGATGACTGACAGTTTGACTTCAAGACAACTGGCTGCAACTTCTTATTTGAAGGTTTTCTGTGATGATGACACATCAGTGGCAAAGGGGAGGAGAGGTGTGGTTCTTGCATATGTGCTTAACAAAACACTGGTGATGAGGAAAAACTTTTTTCTGCACAAGTGTTGAGTTTTTAACCTCAACCTTATCTGGCATTATACAAATGATATACAAATGATTTTTTAGCTCATTACACTCACAAAATCCCCTTTGTATGAAACTGAATTTCTAACCAACCGTAAAATTAATTGATTTCTTGTTAGAAGATTCAACGTGTGAAGAGAAAAGTTTCTTCTTAAACTCACTGAAGTCGAGAGAATTTAAGGTAAAAGCATGAACGTTTAGATGAGAATCAAAAGTAAACCGGTTTAACAACCTTACCTTTGCTTTTGCATTCTCACTGCAATTCAACCAGTCATAAAGGAGATGAGGTGTGACTCATCACCCTGATTACCCAAAATAGAGACTCAGATTGAAATATCTTATGAAAGGCTGAGCTTTACAGCCATGGCCATAAGTTTGGACACAAGTACCATGACACTTGTGAATCTTCGAAAATACCACAAAATTGTCACTTACAATATAAATACCAGTCATAGCCATCAACCAAAATGAAATATATTTAATTTTGGTTGATGGCCATGACTGGTATTTATATTGTAAGTGACAATTTTGTGGTATTTTCGAAGATTCACAAGCGTCATGGTACTTGTGTCCAAACTTATGGCCATGGCTGTATATGAGTGTGTGTGTGTTTACAGTGTTTGCAAAATACCTGTCTACAGTCGAGCTTAATTTCAGAATATTCTATTACCTATTATTTTCATTATTATCTATTATTCCCGCTATGAATATTACTGTGTTCAGCACCCCATTGATTTACCCCTGCATTTTGTGCTTCATGGCGCTCGGTGTGCTGTTTGCATGTTGGACATTGTTTTACACAGACACCACCGAAGAAGAAAGGTGCCGAAGTGCTGCACGTTTTGTTTTTTTTTAAAATTGAAACAGGAGTCTGTCCGCATGAGTGTCCAATGGGTTAGGGGTTGTCCATGAGTTTGATATCTTCAATCATGTCAAAAAGTTTTACAGCAGTCGGTTTTTTCATATGTTTCAGTGATGAGAAGAATAGAGACATTTCTTTATGAAACATATTAAAAATAGGTTTACATTTTAGAAATCTGCATTTGTGTATGAAAAATTTCCCTAATATAATACAGCGGACCGGAATCAAACCCACGTCGGAGACCAGCTCTTGTACGTGAGTCGCCTGCTTAACCTGCTGAGCTATATGGGCATCGGATACCCACTAAACAAAATTATTTAATAAATACCAGCGCACCGGCCCTTCGGTCAAACGGCCGAATGATGTTTACACAAATTTTGCCAACCCCCCTGCATTACATTATAAATATGGGACGATGTAATGCAAAATATAGCATTGGATTCGCAACACTTTTACATTAAAAATATAATTACCCATTCGAAATGCCCTAACTCGCTTAAATCTGACCGAGGAGAAATATGACACACGAAGAATATTTGAAAACATTCTATTCAGGTGTGATTAAGATTCAGATATGAAAATAAAATCAAACCCGTAGTTGCAGTAGTTTTAAATACGTTCTGAGTGGCACGAAATATCCTCCGTTTGAAATACATTGGTTTGAATTTCGTTGTGTTCACCACAAAAAACATGAGAAAATCGTGTTGGTGCACACGTAACCATAGATTAATTTACATGACAGTTTCACGAATCCTTGTGAGACCGGGTTGCTGAGTATGGCTATAAATAAATGGTGATAGTGTTTTATTCATTCATAACTGTAGACTTACTTGTGCATTTCACCACACACTTTGTCCACAGCCTGGACCTGTTTTTCAGTCACAAGCGTGACAAATCCAGGAAGATGTCCAAATTTGAGGTGTTTATTTTACTGCTGTTTCTCACCGGGGTTAGTCTGTTCATAACAACCCACTTCAACTTAACTGTCTGGTTCCACTCTCTACAACAAAGCCCATGTGCTTGTGAGAAGTGTTTATCAGAAGACAAGCTGTTGCTCATGCAACGTTTCAACAGTTCTGTGGAACCATTTTTGTCTGTGAACTACAACCTGTCAGAGGATGCCTTCAACTGGTGGAAGGTAAGTCACTCATCTGCCAATAAAGAGTCATCCTGCAGTTATCAGATGAGAATATATGCATATAAAATACACCTTCAATGTATACTGACAGTCAATAGAAACTTTGAGGTAGAAATGTACGCAGAATTCTACTTGTAGGGGGGTTGTAATTATTCATTGTGGATTTACTGATGATCTAGTGCCCTGGTAGTTGAGATAATGATGAGTTGTCGTTTTTTCATGATTCATTGCACATTGGTTGGTCACTTTGCAAAAGTGAACCAAATACACACCAAGCAATACTCAGTGAGTATCTGCACAATTTGAGAATGGGTTTTGAAGACCTATATAAAGGCCCAAAAAAGGCCACCATTGTTAGTCCAGTGAACAGCATCATGCCGCGTCTATCACATGAACGTCTCCGGGCACTGGGTATGGTGGAGGCCGGTTTGAGCTACAGTGATGTAGTCAGGCGTATGGGCTGTTTCCAACCCACAATCAGAAGCCTGGTCCAAAGCATGCGCCGACGGATTGCTGCCTGCATCAAAGCAAGTGGAGGCCATACTCGGTATTGACTGTTGTGGCTTTGTGTTTGGCAGGTGCTGTTTTCTTTTGTGAATTCTTTATTTTGAAATCATTCTTGAAACTTCAGATTTTTGTTTCTGTATGCCAATATGCTAAACCAGGGATGGGGAACGTCCGGCCTCCGAGCCGTATACGGACCGCGAGACCATTTCAAATGGCCTGCAATGCAATACAATTTTTATATTTTATATCTTCATTTATGCATATATGAATAAATAAAACATTATGGGCAGAAAAATTGCCAGGCATGAGTTTTCTGAGAAAAACAGACGTGTCTGAGTCAACGTCAGGGTCAGTGAATACAGCATGCGATGTACGTGTCATTGCATTGGGCCGGAGTGATTGACGCAAGACAAGTGATGCATCATGGCGACTGTCAAGAAAAGGAAGGTGGATGCAGAGTGCCGCGTATTCCAGGAAAAATGGACAAATGACTTTTTCTTTGTTGAAGTGAAAGGCAAGCCAGGGTGCCTTGTGTGTGGCGAGGTGCTGGCGGTGATGAAAAAGGCAAATGTCGAGCGCCATTACAGCTCGAAACATGCTAAACTCCAGGAGTTGAGAGGACAAATGCGTTTGGATAAAATTAACACTCTTCGTCGGAGTTTGGATGCTCAACAAGCAGCTTTCACACAACTACAGACTGACAGAGAGAATATTACGCGTGCAGGTTTTGTGGTGAGTGAATTAATAGCCAAGAAGCTGAAACCTCATGCTGAAGGAGAGTTCGTGAAGGAGTGCCTGGTAGCCACGGCGGAGCTTCTCGCGCCCGGCAAAGTGAAATTATTTAAAAGCGTCAGTTTGTCTCGAAGAACTGTTTCAGACAGGATTACTGATATGGTGCAAGATATTGAAAAAAACACTGAAGAACACTGCAAGAGACTTTGAGGATTTTTCTCTGGCTTGTGATGAGACAACAGACATCACAAACACAGCGCAGCTTGCCATTTTTGTGCGTGGGATTACGACCGAGTTTGAAACGAAGGAGGAGTTGCTGTCTTTGCAAGCCATGCATGGCACTACTAAAGGTGAGGATTTGTTCAATCAAGTTATTGTGGCCATGAACAATTTTGAACTGCCATTTGAGAAGTTGAGCGGCATCACCACTGACGGAGCTCCCGCAATGGTTGGCGCGCAAAAAGGATTGACTGCATTAGTCAAAAAAGAAATGAGCCGTCTGAGTCTGGATCCAAGTGATTTAGTTGTATGCCACTGTATCATACATCAAGAGAGTTTATGTGCACATTCCCTGAAGCTTACCCATGTGATGAAAACAGTTGTGTCCACCGTAAACTTCATTAAAAGCAGACGGCTGAACAACCGCCAGTTCATGGAGCTACTCAGCGAGCTTGAGTCAGAGTATGGTGATCTGGTGTATCATTGTGAAGTGCGATGGCTGAGTCGTGCAAATATGCTCGCGCGGTTTTATACACTGCGGGAAGAAGTCAGACGCTTCATGGAGATGAAGGGCAAACCTGTCGTGGAGCTCAGTGATGGCAAGTTCCTCTGTGATCTGGCCTTCATGGTGGACATCAGCAAGCACCTGTCAGAGCTAAACATGAAGCTGCAAGGTCCCAATCAGCTCATCAGCTCTCTGCTTTCAAATGTGAAATCATTTGAAGTGAAGTTAAGGCTGTGGCAAGGACAACTGGAAGGGGGAAACACTGTGCACTTTCCCACCCTACAAGAACAAAAGCCTGATGTTACAACTGAATATGCTGGTGAGTGTGCAAAACTCATCTAGGCATTTGATGAGAGGTTTCATGATGTGAAAAATACACAAAAGGACCTCGACATTTTTGAGACGCCATTTAATGTGCAGCCATCTGATGTGCCAGACAACCTTCAAATGGAAATAATTGAGCTGCAAAACAACAACGAGCTCAAAGCCAAGTACAACAACCTCTCTCTGCTGGACTTTTACAAACTGTATGTCTGTGCTGAGGATTTTCCCATCCTGAGGAGACATGCCCTGAAGTTTGCATCTCTGTTTGGGACAACGTACCGCTGTGAACAGTTCTTTTCAAAACTGACTCTTGCAAAGACTCGCCTCCGCTCAAGACTGACTGACTCAAACTTGGAAAACCAGCTTCGAGTAGCATCATCATCACTGCCAGCTGACATCAGATGCCTCGCTAAAGAAAAACAGTTCCAGCCATCGCATTAGGTGAGTCTACAAATGCAGCAATCATGAGGCTTAGTAACACAGCAGTTATAGACTTTCTTTGTCTTTTTTTCATCACTTGTTATGTATTCATAATAGTATGGCCCTTGGAGGACTTTATAAAAATTGAAATGGTCCTTGATATGAAAAAGGTTCCCCACCCCTGTGCTAAACAAATGATTCATATGAAGAAAATCGAGTTTCGGGCTTCAAAATAAAAATTATGTTGAAAAATATGGTCTCAAAGTTTCTATTGACTGTCAGTGTACATATATATATGACAATGCATGATTATTTGTCCTGGCAAAGACACGTGGGTTTCAATGATCCCATTACAGAAAATTCAGAAACTCAGGATTGCCATTTGCAGCAGTGTTTATAAATGTTGGCTGAATTCTGATTAAAGATCAAGAAAATCTTTTTGTCTTGAGAAAGACAAACCTTCTCTTTGTACTGTGGTCCTCAGCAAAAGTTCAATGAAGACACCAGTCTTTGAACAGATATGCAATGCCATAATGATGTGACTCCATAAAGACTCTGATTTGACTCATTCTCATACATATGGATGAGGAGGGACATCATCCACCTCCTAGTAGGCGAGAAGGTGTATTTTCCACACCAACGAGTGTCTAACCTGTGGAAAAGCAGCAGGTTCTTAGAGGGTTCGCAAGTTGAACCAACTCCAAACCAGCTCCAGCAGGAGCCCAGAACTAGCAACTGATTCTCATTGGTAAAAGAGAAGTAGAAATACAAATGTTCTTGTATGCCTGTTTGCTCACATAATGCAAATGATAACTGATTTAACAACAGAGTATGTCTGGTATTTCTGTCAGCGCTTACAGAATGAAAGGCGCAGCTTCAGCACCTATAAAACAACAGTAGAGAGGCTGTTTCAGATGTTCCCACCAACTCCAGATCTAACAGAACCCAGCCCTGACCGCTGCAGGACTTGTGCTGTGGTGGGAAATTCTGTTAATTTACAGCGATCACACTACGGACCTCTGATAGATTTCCATGATGTCGTCATAAGGTAAATATTAAGCTCAGAGAAATCTTCTTTCGTCCAAATATTTCTGAAAAAAAAGTGATATAAGTATTCTGGTGTGTACTCCTTAGAATGAACTTTGGTCGTATCAACGGCTATGAGGAAGATGTTGGGACCAGAACAACTCATCGTGTCATGTATCCAGAGAGTGCCGTGGATTTAGACAACACCACTCATCTTGTGCTGTTTCCATTCAAGATACAGGATCTTGAGTGGCTCATCATGGCCTTCACAACAGGATTTACTGGAAAGTGAGTTATATTCTTATTCACTACATGCGTATGATTTGTCCCCATTTATATGAAGATGTGTTCAGTGTAATCTAACAAACAGGCATTAAGACATAATGAATGAAACCATATCATGATTTCTCTTCCGCTATCTTTAGTAGATGGTCAACTTTTAGTTTCATATTCTTCAAAGATTTTTAATACATGTGAAGACATAACCGTTTCCTTGTAAATATGATTTCTATTGTTCATATAAAGGCTTTTTTAAAAAAAAAAAAAAAGCTGCAATTGTATTATCATATGAGATGATGGAAGACTTGGATAGACTAGGTTATTCAGGGAAAAATAAATAAAGTGAAACAGAAAAACAGACAACACTATGCAAGGTTAAACATTAAAGTAGTGAAATCACCAAGAAAATTGCCAAGGGTTCATAGAGTTCATGAATGAAGTGAAATCTCATAACCTACTTCAAATGTTAACAAAGTTTGTCAAAGACTGTGGGAGTAGAACAATCTCCTGAAGTCTGCTTTCACATTGTGTCTGTTTAGCTTTCTTTTGGAATGTCCACAAACATATTTTATCAAGTAGTTCATTTGATTTTGTCATTTCATGCTGTTTCTAGATCATATGCGGCAGTAAAATCCAAGGTTCAAGCTAACAAGGATTTGGTGAGTATTATGTTCACTGCATTCAGCAGTGAGCTGTCTGCAAAAGTAATGATAGATAAAAAATAAGCTGAAACATTAATTCAGATTCCTAACAGGTAATGGTGGTCAATCCAGCCTTCATGAGGTATGTTCATGACATCTGGCTGGATAAAAAGGGCGGGTATCCATCCACTGGCTTTATGGCTTTGGTTCTTGCGCTGCACATCTGTGATCAGGTAAGTTCATTTCTAATTTCTCTTAACTGTGAAGTCTACAAAGTTGTCAGTTTCTGTATAAGTGCTCGAAAATAAGCAACAAGATATGTTTGTGATAGTTTTCCTGTTCATTTTTGTGTTCCAAGGTCCGTGTGTTTGGTTTTGGTGCAGACAGTGATGGAAACTGGAGCCATTACTGGGAGAAGCTTAAAAATAAAAAGTTACGAACTGGACAGCATCCTGGAAAGCATGAGTATGACATTATCCAGCAGTTGGCTGAGGAACAAAAAATCCATTTTTTTACTGGGCACTGATCTTTTATCATTTAAAGTTAAATATACAAGTGATTCTATTGAGACTATAGGAACTGATTCAGTGGAATGAACGAATATTACTGTCAATCCTGTACAAAGAAGGGCACATGTGCTAAGCTGCTGCGCTAAAATTTTTCCATGTGCTTTTATTGTTTGTGTTGTTCCTCTCTATTACAGAGAAAAAAATACAAATATTTTCTTTTTATTATCTTCTTTAATGCTTGTCCAGGTTGTTTTCTCCTGACTAGATCTTTGCTTGTGTTGTATCTACTCTCAGATGTACGTTGCTTTGGAAATCAGCGTCTGTAAATGAAATTATAGAATCAATGTGTAAGTGAAATTTTTTTTAAAACGGGAGGAGGTGGGGATCATGGTAGTGGTGAGCTGAATTATAACAAAAGGTGACTTGTATGATAACTAAAAACAAAGGCACTGTATTTAACTTGTGTGATATGACCTCTGTGGAAATGTTCTGTCTGCACAAATAAATGAAAACAAAAATGGAATTAAGCTCAATTGCAAGATTGTCTAAACATAGCTCTTTCTTCTGAAAACAGTGCTCTAGAAGTACATTAAAATGTTATGTCAATAAAATAGATTTATTTTTTCCTGAAACACACTAAGAACAGCAAATGTTCATTTCCACATTTCTCCATTACCGTCTGCAGTCTTTGTCAAAAGGTCAGATTGCTCAGGAAAAGTAAAGATTTTACTAACAAAGATGTGTTCAGTGAAAGTTCATGCAGGTTTCATGCTGTAAAGTTCTTAACTGATCAACCATTAACTTACTTGAATAACCAGAAACCAGCCAGTGGAGAGAAAAGGGACAAGTGACTCAAATGGAATGTTAAAAAAACAAACAACAAAAAAAACTTGTTTCCTTATGCACATCATAGAGGGGCAGATTTATGTATTTTCCATGTTGTGACAATCCTGTAATCTAATCTTTGACTTTCTCTGTAGTGCATAACAGCCTAAAATTAGACCTCTGACAATGTCAATATGTATGGTGATACATAGAGGGTGCTCTTTCACTTTTTGTAATAACTGGAAGATACCAAACCTAACTGTCCAGCTTGACTCATAGTACTATCATCAGTGGCAAGAAAAGCCCAGTGTCCTGCTATGACTGGTATGGCCCCATCATGTTCATCAGACTTGGGTTTCATGACGAGACAGGAGACACTGAAACAGCTTCAGTTCACAAGAGAACTGTGGCAGAAACACCATACTGACCAAGCACCTTGAAAAACTGAGTGCATGTGTACAGAAAGCAGCTTGTGGTGTTTAAAAAGAAAGCATAGTCACAATCAATATTGATTTCAAAAGTTTCCCAAGTCATATTCCAATAATCAGAATTTTATATGTTGATTTCCCGGTATGGGCTGCAAAATATAAAATATAAAACATATTTTGACTTGGGGCTGCACAGTGTGGGAGTGGTTAGCATTTTCGCCTTGCAGCAAGAAGATCCCCGGTTCAAATCCCGGCCTGGGCCTGGGATCTTTCTGCATGGAGTTTGCATGTTCTCCCTGTGCACGCGTGGGTTTTCTCCGGGTACTCCGGCTTCCTCCCACAGTCCAAAAATATGCTGAGGTTAATTGGTTACTCTAAATTGCCCGTAGGTGTGAATGTGTGTGTGATTGTCTGTCTGTATATGTAGCCCTGTGACAGACTGGCGCCCTGTCCTGGGTGTCCCCTGCCTTCGCCCGAGTCAGCTGGGATAGGCTCCAGCACCCCCCACGACCCTAATGAGGATAAAGCGGTGTATAGAGGATGGATGGATGGATGGATGGATGGATGGATGGACAACGTCCCAACTTCATTGGAATTGGGTTTGTACAAGCAGGTCAACCAGTCCTGTCTCAGATGTGAACACCTCGCCTGCCCTTAGGCCTTCTATCTGCACCTGCTCAGAGTTGATTATGTGTGACATTAGATTCCAGTGGAAACATTAATTGCACACCAAATGTAATCAAACTGAGGAACTCTCCAATCCTCCAAACACAATACATACGGTAACTATAAAAGTAATATGGCAGCCAAACTGATGCACTTGCAAAGAAAAATGACCAGGCCTTCACAGGGCTCTGTTTTAAATGCATCCTGTAGATCAGGTAGACAGGGGGGAAAGGAAGAATCAAAACATCCAAATCTCTGCCCTTGAGTGTCTGATATGACAGTTTACCTGCTGAGACAGCAGTCAAACCTTGACAGAAACTATAATGTAGTTTCATCTACTGATTTAGTGTAAGTTAAACCAACTAGTTACAGGTGTTTGTAATTGCTTTGACATGGAATGTAGCTTAAAAGCCTCTATGCAGGAAATAGCAGAATTTAGGCAAGTCGAGGCTGCAATACTGAAGTACATTGGAAAGAAAGTCCAGATAATTCATGATTACAATAATACCATCATGCAGGCAGATAATGATTAACATGATCATATTCTCCTCTTCTGTTGATAAGTTTTAGTGTTGTATAATGGCCAGAAAAGTGTTTTTGCAGAACATGATGTGGTCACAATGAATTCTAATGTTGACCTTTTTGATATAAAATGCCTTCACTTTGTCATTTTATCCTGGTAGACAAGTGTGTCTAATTAACGTATGAATTCTGCAGTTACAGCCAAAAACATGCATGAAGTCACAGTGACTTTTGGCCGCTTGATTCTATTAGTTCTGTTATAATACTGGTATGGGGATGGCTCGTAACTACGTCATCGTGTCCAAAAACGTCACTTCCGTGTCCTACCAAACCAACGATATAATGGTGCAGTGTTGTGTCCCGTGTTGCAACAATAGAAATGATGTAAATAAAACGATATCTTTCTACCGCTTTCCTCTGGACGAAAAGGAGAAGAGAAGATGGCTGACACTGATAAGGTAAATCAGAATTCTCATCTTAGAAAATACATTTAGCGCCGGAAGCTAACGTGCGCTAGCTAGTATTAGCCGCTTGAATCATGTTATCTTTTTGTGTTACGAGGAGTGTTTGGGCCACAGGACCCCCCGGTCACTGGCGAGCCGTACCATCGTGTCCTCCCCCTCGACGCATCTCAGTGTGGAGACCACACTCCTGTGGGGAGATCAACAGTTCACGGTCTCCGCCCTGGTGGATTCGGGAGCAGAGGGCAACTTCATCGATGAGGCTCTCGTCAAACAGCTCCTGGTCCCTAACAAGCCCATCCATCCTCCACTGTGCGCCCTCGCCCTGAATGGCCGACGACTGGCCCACGTCCGCATCCAGACCACCCCCGTGAACATCCGTATAGCAGGTAACCATACTGAAGCCATCTCGTTTTGCACCCTCCAGAATCTGCACACCCCTCTGGTCCTCGGCTATCCCTGGCTCCAGCTCCATAACCCCCATATTGACTGAAGTCGAGGAAGAATCCTCACCTGGAGTCCCACTTGCCACACTACCTGTCTGCTCTCTGCCCCAGCCCCTGGTAGTCCTGCACCCTGTATCCGACCCGAGCCCCCTGACCTGTCCACCATCCCCTCTGAGTACCATGACCTAGCCCAAGCCTTTGATAAGGACCAAGCCCTGTCCCTTCCTCCACACAGCCCCTATGACTGTGCGATTGACCTGCAGAAAGATGCATCCCTCCCCAGTGGGAAATTATATAACTTATCTAAGCCAGAACAGACGGCTATGGAGGAGTACATCCGGGACTCCCTAGCCGCTGTCCTGATCCACCCCTCCACTTCCCCGATCGGTGCCGGATTTTTCTTTGTGGGGAAGAAGGACGGTGGACTCCGGCCCTGTGTGGACTACTGGGGGCTGAACAAGGTCACCATCCGGAATAAATATCCACTCCCCCTCATCGACTCCACCTTCACCCCACTACATGGCGCCACCATATTCACCAAACTGGACCTCCAAAATGCATACCACCTGGTCCAGATCAAAGAGGGGGACAAGTGGAAGACAGTGTTCAACACCCCCCTAGGGCATTACGAGTACCTTGTGATGCCCTTTGGCCTGACCAACGCCCCCACTGTCTTCCAGCACCTCGTTAATGATGTCCTCCGGGATTTCCTGAACCGCTTTGTCTTTGTGTATCTCGACGACATCCTGATCTTCTCCCGCAGCCTGGGGGAGCACCGTCAGCACGTGCGACAGGTCCTGGAACGCCTTCTCGGAAACCCCCTCTTCATGAAGGCGGAGAAGTGCGAGTTCCACGTGCCGGCGGTGTCCTTCCTTGGTTACATCTTTGCTGCGGGGAAGATCAGGATGGACCCCACCAAGGTTGCGGCGGTGGAGGGTTGGCCGGAGCCCAGGAAGCGTAAGCAGTTGCAGTGATTTCTGGGCTTCGCCAACTTCTACCGCCGCTTTATCCAAAACTACATCCAACTCGCAGCCCCCCTGACCGCTCTCACATCCACCTCCCGGAAATTCTTTTGGTCCCCCGAAGCACGCTCCGCTTTCCTCACCCTGAAATCACGCTTTACCTCCGCCCCCATACTCGTTCAGCCAGACCCGTGCCGACAGATTATTGTCGAGGTCGATGTCTCGGATACTGGAGTGGGGACGGTGGGTGCTGGTGGAGATGACAAGCTACAACCCTGCGCATTCTTCTCCCGAAAGCTCTCCCTGGCCGAGAGGAATTACGACGTGGGGAACTGGGAGCTTCTGGGGGTCAAGCTGGCACTGGAGGAGTGGAGACACTGGCTGGAGGGGGCTGAACAGCCCTTCCCGGTATGGACGGACCATAAGAACCTCCAGTACCTCCAGACGGCTAAATGGCTGAACCCACGGCAAGCCAGGTGGGCTCTGTTCTTTGATAGATCCGGACCTGCGGACCTGATGGTGGCCCACGTCTTCCGAGCCCACGGCATTCCTGTGGACATTGTGTCCGACCGTAGGCCACAGTTCACCTCGCAGGTCTGGCGGGCGATTTGCTCCGCGCTGGGGGCCAAGGTCATCCTGTCTTCTGGATTCCACCCGCAGAGTAACGGCCAGACGGAGCAGCTCAACCAGGAAATGGAGGCAACCCTCTGGTTTTTAACATCAAAGAACCCTAGCTCCTGGAGTTCCCAACTCCCCTGGGTGGAATACGCACATAACACCCTCCCCAGCGCCGCTACCGGCCTGTCCCCGTTTCACTGCGCCCCCGGATACCAGCCCCCTCTCTTCCCCGACCAAGAAGAGGAGATCGCAGTCCCATAGGTGGCTGCTCACCTCCGCCGGTGCGCTCGGACCTGGTGTCAGGCCCGCGCCACCCTCCTCTGGGCATCCCGCCGTATGAAAGACCAGGCCAACCGTCACAGATCCGAGGCGCCTATCTACGCTCCTGGTCAGCGGGTCTGTTGCGAGCCAAGGACCTCCCCCTTCGTGTCCCCTCCAAAAAGTTAGCCCCACATTTTGTCGGCCCATTTGAAACAGACAAAATTATCAACCCCTCTGCCGTCCGTCTTAAATAACCCAGTTTCACTCCACCTTCCATGGATCACAGATCAAGCCGGTTCAGGAAAGCCCGTTGACCCCTCCCATTCCAGCTCCTCCACCCCCCCGTCTACTGGATGGTGAGCCCATACAGTCTCCCGCCTCCTGGATGTGTGCCGCCGGGGTAGGGGCCTACAATATCTGGTGGACTGGGAGGGTTATGGACTGGAAGAGAGGGCTTGGGTTCCCCGAAGTTGGATCCTGGACCCGGACCTCATCTGGGACTTCCACCGTGCTCACCCTGACCGGCTCCGTGGGGCGTCGGGAGGCGCCCGTTGGGAGGGGGGGGGGTACTGTCAGGGTCCCCTCCTCCTCCTCTGCCCCTCCTGACATCCCTCTACCTTTTCCCTCTCTCTCTCTCTCTCTCTCTCTCCCTCTGGCTGTCCTCCGCTGCGGAGCGTGGCGGACGCTCAGCGGCGGCGAGCAGACTGGAAGCTTGGTCGCAGGAGGGGGGAAGCCAGGCACAGGTGGTTTGGTGGCGACGAGGCAGCAGGAGGGTCCAGTGGTGCAGGTGGGAGACTGAAGAGGGGATCCGGAGCGAGGCACAAAGTTATCAGGCGGAGCAGGAGGGGGTCCGGGCAGCTGGGTCGTAGTGGGTAAAAGGAGAAGACAGGCAGGGATTAGTAACAGGAAATAATCTCTTTCACTAGAGCTCAGAGAGGCGAGAGGGAAACTAACTGCACGAGCAGAGTTTACAATCTGGCAGGGTGTGGATGCAGAGACCGGTCTTTTATGGCAGGGGTGGTAATCAGTAGATGACACTCAGCTGCCCGGAATCTGGGGGAGACGCTGATTGCTGAGTGGAGACAGCCATGAGGCTGCACTCCACTCAGCTGCAGCGGAGGAGAGCCAGAGGGAGAGAGAGAGAGAGAGAGGGAAAAGGTAGAGGGATGTCAGGTAGGCCAGGGGAGGAGGAGGGGGCCCTGACAAGTTTCCAGCTATGTCTTCCTCCTGCTAATGTGAGGCTACACAGAAGGCCAGGCGAAGCATTATCTTCATCATGTACAGTACCTACTGTCAAGCATGGTGGAGGCAGTATCACGGTTTGGGGATGCATGACTGTTCCTGGTGTTGGTCATCTCACTGTCTGTGATGGCACATCTCTGCCAATTATTGTGCCATTCTCAAAACCCACATGTTCCCTTCTGCATCTGCACTGTTCTGTTGAGGTCAAAGCTGTATGTTTCAACAAGATAAGGCCCCTTCAACACATCCAGGGCCAGTAGAACTTGGCTGCAGGAGCTCAGTATCCAGGTCTTACAGTGACCAGCTTAATCAACAGACATGAGCCCCATTGAAATTCTGTGATGGATTATCAAAAGGTCTGTTTCAAAGTGTAAACTAGGGATGGTTCGATCCGATCTGCTGGATCGATATCGAGTTCGATCCAGGCCAAAATGACTGGATCGAGCATCGACGTTTTATATTAGAACTCATTCGATCCGATCTATAAGCCCAATCTATCTCATATCCTCATCTTCACTTTTCACGACATGCCGTAACACAGACGAGCTGTTGCCAGTTCTAAATATGTATTGTAAATACGTGTGCAAGAGGAAGCTCAGCTGAGCAAGGTTGTATCTGGCCTGTTATGTTTTTTCTTTATGAATGGACCTACTTTGTTTACTTAGTTTAAAATCTCCAGCTGATTTTATTATTGTACTTGTTGTATGATTCTGTAGATGGTGATGAGAAATCATAAAAGGCAGTTGGCTTTTTGTATTTTATTTATTTATTTATTTTATTTTTTATTTTATCTGTTTCTTCACAGATGATAATTGCAATTTATTTAATGGAAGAGGTTATTTTATGTTCAAGTTTTGTATTATTCAGGTATGTAATTTAATTTGGGGAAATTTTATGCTTAAGAATGAGAATCAATCTTGCAGTAAATAAATGAAACATTGTATTCAGAGTATTCAGAGTGTTCAATGCTTCCCCTACCAAGTAACTGTCACATTGTCCTTTTCACAAATATGGGAAATAATAGTCAAAAATATCATTAAAATGCACAGTTTTATGTAAACAGCACAAAATATTTTCGCCGGCCTTATGTCTGGCACTACAGGGGCCCAGTAAAATTTCTTTTCATGGGGCCCAAACTCCCTGGTGGCTCCCCTGGCCATGGTTGCCATGTGCCCGTGTTTTCGTCACGTCAGGGTTCTCGCCAGGATTTTTTTTTCAGTGTAACGGCAGGTCCTCCTGCACGCGCAGGCAATAAACGGGAACGGGCATGCGTGCGGGAATGCGCATGTGCGCATGTGCATTAGACGGGAACGAGTCAATCGACAGGAAAGTGCGGCTGAGGTGGGGAGACATAAATTAACCTAGATTGGCACCCAGTCAATTTAAAACAAACGCACATGGCGTTATCTGTCAAAACAACAGCGCAGCAGCCCTAATCACAGTGTTAACCCTTCCTGTTCGGCCCGTGGTCAGGAAGCCCAGGGTTAACCCCCTTCACTTCCTCAGCAGCCGTAGAGGCAAAGACACAGGAGCCCAGACGTATCGAAGAACACTGCAACCTTTATTGTCTATCAACAGTGGCTGAACCGCACAGTACCGCCAACCCAGCAACTACACACCTCTCCACCTCTACCGACTGCCGTCTCGGGCTGCATTCAAGGTAGCTTGGACATCTCGCTCTCCCCCTCTCTTCCATACACACACGCTGCTCTCTCTCCCTCTCTCATGACGGAGCCACACACTCTCATAACCAAGGGCGTCAGTTTGTTTTTAAAAGTGGGGGGGGTGGAGACCACAGCACTTTGAGAAAATGTCGAAGAACGGCGGCAAAATGCCACAAGCTGGGCTCGATCTCACAACCACTGCACCAAAGACGGAGGCTCAACCTGTTAAGCTATCGGTACATACGGGTAGAGGGATCTGTGGGCCGCTATAGTACTAATTCTCCCGGGCCGAAATGTTGCCTCTGGTCGGAGCTTCCACTTGGCACGGGTGCAAATTTAGCATCTGCACATTTTTTTTAACCTCACGAAGGTGTGCTGCATGTCTGTGCAACTCTCGGCTGAGTGCGGATGGTGCGTTCAAGAGCGTCGGAATTTTCTATACTGCTGAAAATAACTGGGTTTACAACGGTTTACATGTGAAGAATTTGAATGTGTTGGAGACAAAATGACCCCTGACAAAAAGTGGGGGGGACAGGTCCCCACCGTCCCCCCCTAAACTGACGCCTATGCTCATAACAACAGCGTAATCTTTGAAATGCGCTGGCGTAGCGGCCCTAATCACAGCGTAATCTTTTAAATTGAGCGTAACGGGCCGTTAAGACTGCGTAACGGCCCGTTACACTGTCTAACGGGCCGTTATGACAGCGTAACGGGCCGTTATGCTGAAATGCGCTGGCGAGAACCCTGCACGTGAGCAGAGAGTGAACAGAAGCTGGCTGCAGAGCTGTGGTCATGTCTGCCGTGTGGAATTACTATATGCAACAGAGGAGAAAAGTAAAATAGCTGAGTGCAACGTTTGCAAAATGAGTGTCTCAAGGGGTGGCAGCAAAACTGGACATCTTAACACAACGAACTTAATAAAGCATCTGCAGAAGCATCATGGAAAGCAGTACAGAGACTTTTTACAGGCGAGTGCAAAACAAAAAGTGAACCGCGGCAAGCATCATTGCAGGAAGCACTACAGAAGAGTACAAAACTCGCTCCAACGCCAAAATATAACAGAGAAAATTGTTGAGTTCATTTTGCTGGATGAGCAACCACATTGTGTGGTGGAAAATGTGGGTTGTTGAAGTATTTTTCATTCCCCCGGAAAAATATGACTCCCCCTTCGCGTGAATGCATGCGCCTTACGTTTCACTCTGTGGCCACTTGACGGCTTTTCTGTTGTGCGTTTACTGTTTTTTTTGTTGTTGTTTTCTACTGTTTTTCGGGTTAAATGTGATTAAGTAGCGAACTGTGGACATGTTTTCGTGTTAAATATGATTAGGTGACAGGTCTCTCCTCTTCTCATCTGCACGTCGGTGTCAAAATGGCATCAGGGGAGATCCTACGCTGCTCTCAGCTTCACTTGCATGAGAACGTTAGGACAAGGTTTAATCGCCAGGTATTGTTTATATTCCATCAGTGTCGTACACGTGCCAATAAAATAATTGTTCAC
This sequence comes from Acanthochromis polyacanthus, assembly GCF_021347895.1. Classification (NCBI taxonomy): domain Eukaryota; kingdom Metazoa; phylum Chordata; class Actinopteri; family Pomacentridae; genus Acanthochromis; species Acanthochromis polyacanthus. The sequence goes on from NC_067123.1 coordinate 19,470,243, forward strand.
TGTGTTTTACATACAGTACAACATCAGCGGCTGCATGCAAAAGACACGAGATTGCACTATCACTGTTTGTCCTTGTTTTTCTGTTTTTGTTTTGGTACAGCAAATCAGGTGTATAGCCTAGATTTTTATTGTTTTGATTGTGTGTCTTGAGAAGCCATGTGAAACTTACTGAGTACTACCTACATTGTTCTAGTGGAGATGCTATTATTTTATGTTAATTCATAAGATTATTTATTGCAGCCTTGCAATGCCATTGAGGTATAATGTGATTTTTCTGTTTATACATTGGGATTATTTAGTATAATTTAAATATGTGCACCAAGTTGCAGTTTTATTTCAAACATTTGAATGGTGCAGGTGGGTCTGTTGTGTTTACAAACGCTGTTAAAAGCGATGTAAGCTTTAAGTTTTAATAAAGCCACAGCAGTTACACATAGCTTGTTGTCACATGTTTTCCTTCTTTCTTTAGGGGACCAGAACAGGTGTTGTACAATGATCGTGGTGTTTTTAGATGTCAGTGTCAAGCAAATTACATCCATGTATTATTAACAACTTTTAGAATGACAAAAAGAATCATATCGGTATCGGATCGGTATCGGCTGATCCTGAAGGCTGCGGTATCGATATCGGTATAGGATGTGAAAAAGTGGTATCGAGTCATCCCTAGTGTAAACCAAAGAAAACAGAATAATTACAGCAGTAATTCAAGAAGAATGGGATAAGATTAACAATTTTAACTTGCTCTTTGGTTACATTTATGCCCAAAAATCTTCTGGTCAGACATGAGAAAATAAAGCTCTGCCTTTCATAAGATATTTGAATCTTCTTCTCTATTTTGGGTTATCAGGGTGATGAGTCACACCTCCTCTCCTTTATGATTGGTTGAATTGCAGGGAGAATGCAAAAGCAAAGGCAGGTTGTTAAACCGGTTTACTTTTGATTCTCATCTAAATTTTCATGCTTTTACCTTAAATTCTCTCGACTTCAGTGAGTTCAAGAAGAAACTTTTCTCTTCACACATTGAATCTTCTAACAAGAAATCAATTAATTTTACGGTTGGTTAGAAATTCAGTTTCATACAAAGGGGATTTTGTGAGTGTGATGAGCTAAAAAATCATTTGTATTTCATTTGTATAATGTCAGATAAGGTTGAGATTAAAAATTCAACACTTGTGTCGAAACAAGTTCTTCCTCATCACCAGTGTTTTGTTAAGCACATATGCAAAAACCACACCTCTCCTCTCCTCCCCTTTGCCACTGATGTGTTGTCGTCACAGAAAACCTTCAAATAAGAATTTACAGCCAGTTGTCTTGAAGTCAAGCTGTCAGACAGTTATCATCCTCTGATACTGATAGAAAACATTTGCACATTTACATTTATTTTCCAGAACTTGATTGATTCTCATTTAAGGTAAGAGATCAATTAAAATAACATTTCCACATTTAAAGTGATGGTTCTTGTTTAAAAAGTACGATTATTACTTTATTTGATTTCAGTTTGAAAAATGTATTATGAGTTTATTTGTGACTGAGTAGGAATATGTCCCACAGGAATCAAGTGAACACTGGAGCCAATAATAACAATATTAATAATAATCATCATCATCATCATCTATTATCTCTAATTATTATTGTTGTTGTTGTTGTTGTTATTATTCTTTATTAAGTTAATATTATGAATCCACGACTCAGCTCTCTCACTCCTTTTGCTGAGTATGGCTATGAATAAATGGTGACAGTGTTTTATTTATTCATAACTGTAGACTTACTTGTGCATTTCACCACACACTTTGTCCACAGACTGGACCTGTTTCCCAGTCACAAGTGTCAACAAATCCAGGAAGATGTCCAAATTTAAGGTGTTTATTTTACTGCTGTTTTTCACCGGGGTTAGTCTGTTCATAAGAACCCACTTCAACTTAACTGTCTGGTTCCACTCTCTACAACAAAGCCCATGTGCTTGTGAGAAGTGTTTATCAGAAGACAAGCTGTTGCTCATGCAACGTTTCAACAGTTCTGTGGACCCATTTTTGTCTGTGAACTACAACCTGCCAGAGGATGCCTTCAACTGGTGGAAGGTAAGTCACTCACCTGCCAATAAAAATCATCCTGCAGTTATCAGATGAGAATCTGAAACCTGTTTTCCACCAAGGCAGGTTGTTTTGTACCCAGCCAGTGTATAATTTTAAAGCAGTGTATAATTTTAAAGTATTTGTCGTGGCAAAGACACGTGGGTTTCAATGATCCCATTACAGAAAATTCAGAAACTCAGGATTGCCATTTGCAGCAGTGTTTATAAATGTTGGCTGAATTCTAATTAAAGACCAAGAAAATCTTTTTGTCTTGGGAAAGACAAACTTTCTCCTTGTACTGTGGTCCTCAGCAAAAGTTCAATGAAGACACCAGTCTTTGAACAGATATACGATGCCATAATGATGTGACTCCATAAAGACTCTGATTTGACTCATTCTCATACATATGGATGAGGAGGGACATCATCCACCTCCTAGTAGGCGAGAAGGTGTATTTTCCACACCAACAAGTGTCTAACCTGTAGAAAAGCAGCAGGCTCCTCGACTGTTCGCAAGTTGAACCAACTTCAAACCAGCTCCAGCAGGAGCCCAGAACTAGCAACTGATTCTCATTGGTAAAAGAGAAGTAGAAATACAATGTTCTTGTATGCCTGTTTGCTCACAAAATGCAAATGAGAACTGGTTTAACAACAGAGTATGTCTGGTATTTCTGTCAGCGCTTACAGAATGAAAGGCGCAGCTTCAGCACCTATAAAACAACAGTAGAGAGGCTGTTTCAGATGTTCCCACCAACTCCAGATCTAACAGAACCCAGCCCTGACCGCTGCAGGACTTGTGCTGTGGTGGGAAATTCTGTTAATTTAAAGCGATCACACTACGGACCTCTGATAGATTTCCATGATGTCGTCATAAGGTAAATATTAAGCTCAGAGAAATCTTCTTTCGTCCAAATATTTCTGGAAAAAAAAGTGATATAAGTATTCTGGTGTGTACTCCTTAGAATGAACTTTGGTCGTATCAACGGCTATGAGGAAGATGTTGGGACCAGAACAACTCATCGTGTCATGTATCCAGAGAGTGCCATGGATTTAGACAACACCACTCATCTTGTGCTATTTCCATTTAAGATACAGGATCTTGAGTGGCTCATCATGGCCTTCACAAAAGGATTTACTGGAAAGTGAGTCATATTTTTATTCTTTCAATGCATATGATTTGTCCCCATTTATATGAAGATGTATAATCTAACAAACAGGCATGGCTCAGTGGGTAGAGTCGCCGTCTTGTAACTGGAAGGTTGTATTATAACTGCAATTGTATTATCCTATGAGATCATGGAAGATTTGGATAGACTAGGCCATTCTGGGAAAAATAAATAAAATGAAACAGAAAAACAGACAACACAACACAACCTTAAACATAAAGATACTGAAATCACCAAGAAAATTGCCAAAGGTTCATAGAGTTAATGAATGAAGTGAAATCTCGTAACCTACTTCAAATGTCTCCTGAGGTGTGTTTTCATATTGTGAGTTTTTAGTTTTCTTTTGGAATGTCCACAACAATATTCTATCAAGTAGTTCATTTGATTTTGTCATTTCATGCTGTTTCTAGATCATATGCGGCAGTAAAATCCAAGGTTCAAGCTAACAAGGATTTGGTGAGTATTATGTTCACTGCATTCAGCAGTGAGCTGTCTGCAAAAGTAATGACAGATAAAAAATAAATTGAAACACTAATTCAGATTCCTAACAGGTAATGGTGGTCAATCCAGCCTTCATGAGGTATGTTCATGACATCTGGCTGGATAAAAAGGGCGGGTATCCATCCACTGGCTTTATGGCTTTGGTTCTTGCGCTGCACATCTGTGATCAGGTAAGTTCATTTCTAATTTCTCTTAACTGTGAAGTCTACAAAGTTGTCAGTTTCTGTATAAGTGCTCGAAAATAAGCAACAAGATATGTTTGTGATAGTCTTCCTGATATGACCGACATAAGATAGACTTTAGACTTTATTAATCTCACAAAGGAGAAATTTAACATTACAGGGTTCTTAGAAACAAAAAACAGAGGAGTGCAAAAGTCACGAAAGTGCAAGAACAAGATAATAAATATTGCACATAATAACAACTACACAGTAGTGTTATACAGTCTGATGGCAGTGGGGATGAAGGACCTGCGGTCGCGCTCCTTCTTGCACTGAGGGTGTCTGAGTCTCGTGCTAAAGGAGCTGCTAAGCTCCACTACAGTCCGGTGCAGTGGGTGGGAGCTGTTGTCCATGATGGATGAGAGCTTGGTCAACATCCTCCTCTCACCCACATCCATCACAGAGTCCAGTGGGCAGCCCAGGACAGAGCTGGCCCTCTTGGTCAGCTTGTTCAGTCTCTTCATGTCCCGCTCTGTGCTGCCCGGGGCCCAGCAGATGACAGCGTAGAGGAAAGCAGAGGCTACCACAGTGTCGTAGAAAGTCCTTAGTAGAGGTCTGCACACTCCGAAGGACCTCAGCCTCCTCAGAAGGTGGAGGCGACTCTGGCCCTTCTTGTACAGAGCATCAGAGTTGTGGGACCAGTCCAGTTTATTGTTGAGGTGAACACCCAGGTACTTGAAACTGTCCACTGTTTCAGTGTCCTGCCCCTGGATGTTCACTGGTGGATGTGGGAGTGTCCTTCTCCTGAAGTCGACCACCATCTCCTTCGTCTTTCTGGTGTTGAGGCACAGATGGTTGCGCTCACACCAGTCCACAAAGTCCATGATGACCGACCGATACTCCAGCTCGTTCCCCTCAGACACACGGCCCACAATGGCGGAGTCATCGGAGAACTTCTGGAGATGGCAGCTGTCCGTGTTGTAGGTGAAGTCTGAGGTGTAGATGGTGAAGAGGAAGGGCGAGAGGACGGTGCCCTGGGGCGCCCCCGTGCTGCAGACTACCACCTCTGACTCACAGCCGCGCAGCCGCACGTACTGTGGACCGTCAGTGAGGTAGTCAGTGGTCCAGGCAGCGAGATGTCCATCCACTCCCGCGTCCACCAGCTTCCCCCGCAGCAGCGCCGGCCTGATGGTGTTGAAGTCAAAGTCAGAGAGTCAAAGAACATGACTCTCACAGCGCTGCCGGCGCTCTCCAGGTGAGTGAGCGCTCGCTGCAGCAGGTAGATGACAGCGTCTTCTACCCCCATGTTGGGCCTGTAGGCAAACTGCAGCGGGTCCAGGTCGGAGCTCACCACTGAGCGGAGGTAGTGGAGGAGGAGCCTCTCCATGGTCTTCATGAGGTGGGAGGTGAGGGCGACAGGTCTGTAGTGGGCCAGTTCCTTGGCGTGAGCAGTTTTAGGGACTGGGACCACACAGGAGGTTTTCCACAGGACGGGGACCCGCTCCAGGCTGAGGCTCAGGTTGTAGAGGTGGCAGAGGACCTCACAGAGCTGGTCTGCTCAGGTCCTCAGCAGCCTGGGACTGATGCCGTCTGGTCCAGCAGATTTCCTCTGCTTCAGTCGCCTCAGCTCTCTCCTCACCTGGTCCGGTGTGAAGGAGAGGGGGGAGTGAGGGGGGAGTGAGGTGGGCTGCAGGGGGTGGGAGTAGTCCGTGAGGGTGAGTTGGGGGCCGATGAAGGTGTCGCAGGAAGGGGAGAGTCTGCTGGGCTGGGGATGTGTGAAGAGGGGGGAGCAGGAAAGGGGGCAGAGGGGTGGGGGGAGAGTCAAATCTGTTAAAGTAACAGTTCAGCTCGTCTATGGAATTAGATTTGTGCCAAAAATAATTAAACAAAAATAAATAAATTGCAAACAAAAAATAAAAATTTGAGAGATATAATCTTACTCAAGCAAAAAAATAATACTTGCAATCAAAATATTTGTGTGACTGTGTAAATATTTAGCCTTTTACTTTTCCAATCATCACTTCTTTTGTTTACAGTTCTGTCTTTTTTTCCCTCACTGATCAGACTTTTGTTTTCAATGCCAGCTTTCTCATTTGCGCTGCCTGACATTTTGCTTGCGATTTTTGGCACAAACCTCTCGGGTGGGCGGGCCTTGTGAGGAATGCGTACTCATTGGCTGAATAGTTTTTGAGTGACACCCCGTGCCCCGGATGTTGTTCTGTACAGCGGGTGAATTCGGATGTATGGGATGTACTGTGGTAAGCTACTTTAACGTAAAGAAGTGTAAGTATCTGTCATATGTGTTGTCTGTGTTGAAGTAGCCGTTTTGATGTTGTAGCATCATGCTAATAACATGTTGGAAGCACAGCCAGCTACAGTATATCAACAACAATTTAGCAGCTACACGTTGGCTAACAGAACTTGCTAATGTTATCAAGCGGTGGGGTGGGGTGGAGGGGCATATGTTAAACAGCTCGGTACTCTTAGAAAAAGGAAACAGTTTACTCATTGACGTTCCGTTTGTCAAAAATAAACACTTTTCCAGCAGTTAGAGGGATTCTTGGCCTGGGCAACTTAGCCGCAAGACGCCAGATTAGATCCGCTGGGGTACGCTCCGCTACAAACAAGTTAGGAGAGTCCTGTCGTGGAGATGGCCTCAGAGCTTCACTCCGGTGGATCCAATCTGTCATTGAGATTCTGTGTCATTCTGAACAGCCAAAGGCCATGGATCTCTCTGCTGGGATAGCGTGGAACCTATTTGCGGATAAACGGGACGTTGGATTATGTTAAATAGCTATCTGTTTTCGGATATTTGGTAAGAATAGTTACTACTGTAGTTTTTTACCTTAAGTAACTCACAGCAACTGTGCAAATTTAATTTAGAGAATAGGAGAATCTTTTGAATTTGAACTTGTGACCATACCTTTAGCACCACCAAGACGCCAAAGTCCTGTCATTTCATGGTAACAAGACAGAAATAACAGTGTTACAATTGTATAAATAAATAGAATAGGAAAAGGACCTGTGGCTCTTGTTATTTATTGACTGTTTTAGTTTAGATATTAATGTTATTTAGTGTGGAGAATCTTGAATTTTCTTAATTTCCCCTAGGTTGAAGAAACATCAGACTTATCATCATGCACTGAACAAATTCTCAACTGTGGCTACACAGGACCTATAAATGATGACAACAAAGACAAATAGCACGGTTTGTATTTATTGTGTTAAACTGTTTAACTTCACTTTATGAGCAAGTATTAATGAAACCCTATGAGCAGCCTTGGTGTGAGGATTACCTTATCGGTTTGTCCATTCAATAATTACCTCCAAAGAAATATTAAAATCTATTGCCATGCATTCAGTTATTTAAAATAATCATGTAATCAAATATAATGACCTAATTTGTTTTTGATTACTTGACAAATAAATGTGGGAAACATGCACATGACAGCTGTTTTTCTGTTGTGAAAGGGCAATCCTGCTGCACTCTGCTGCAAGGCGAACAACCATGCTCAGGCAACTTCGAGAGGGACTACAACTTTACAGCCTCATAGATGTCATGGAAAGGAACAGAAAGCTTTGCCATGGCCTCTTTGTGGCTGCTGATGCTGATAAAGTAAGCTCCTATGATCTCCTGAAGCAGAAACATGTTAGATCCTCTGTGATGCTACATATGATGTCATAAACTCTTAATACAGCTGATATTTCTTTTTTGGTTTTTGAGTAATTAAAAGAAGGTGGTATATACAAAATTCTTGATCATTGCCATGTTATCTTAGACAAATATTTTTCTGTCATATGTTTTTCAGGTGGACTCACACTACATTGTGTCGCACTTGGCCCCAGAGATGAGCGAAAATGGTACACAAAAGCACACAAGGGAAGCACAAATCCTAAACAACTTCCAGGATTTCCTGCAAGAGCTTGAGGGTAAGTGAACCGAGATATACTTTTAAAGTATTCGGTCTTCTGAGATCTACTAGGGGTAAACCTCACAGAAGGTAACACAGATATTAATTGAAAAGCACTTAGACAGTGCAGACCTCTGTCAAGCAGCTCAGTTACATTGTCCTATATTTATTTTATATGCATATTGTGGAATGATAAATGCCAATCTGCATGAAGTGTGATTATTGTGTGCACCATGGTGCCTCCAGTGGGTGATGTGTCCAGCCTGAAGGGACTGTGAGTGAGCAGAGCTGCCTCCATGTTTCTATAATGTTAATGGGCTCACAGTAATGCTGCTGTAACTGTGAGTTGTGGAGGACTGGGATGTTTCTGACAATTTTAGGAGAGTCTGCTGAGAAACCAAGGGTCCAGTTACAACACCGAGCTTTTTCCATCAGATGGTGCCGTGGGTCAGACATTAGACAGGCCAATTGTTCACCTAGAAAAGCACCTGGAGAGCGCAGCCCTCTGCCAACGCAGCTCAGGCTGTGATAGCTGTATGTCCCAGACGGCAATCCGGATCATTCCCAAAATCTCCATTTGTTCCTTTTACCAGTTCAGACATTTCCTGACAATTTCATCAAAATCCATCCTTAAGTTTTTGAGTTATGTTGCTAACAAACAAATGCAGGCAGAAACATGACCTCCATAACCTAATAAATGACTGTTCTGTGATTTGCAAAAAGAGGTACTAAATAAATTTATTGACACTTTTTCCTTTCATACTATAACTGAGAGTTTATTTCAACATTGGGTTAGTAATTCTATTAAATGTGTTTCCCTTTGAATTAATTTATATTTTGCGCTAAACGACTTTGATCAGTTTATCAGTACTTTGACTCAGACCCATGCATAATAATTAATCATTTGACATACAAAATCAAGATCAACTAAGACCAAATGGACAGATCTGACCTACTGTAAAGTATTATCATGTCTGTCTGGTTTTGTCCAATTCTAATAATCTATTTTAATTGCCTTTTTTTTTTAAATTTCCCCAGATGGAACAGTTGAGGATGAAGATCCGCTTGATGTCCCTGGAGTGATGCAGTGGTTGACTGGACAGTCGCACCGGCATCTTCTAACTGCAGACAGACAAATTTTAAGATAACTGTCTGTTTTGACCATGGGTGTTTGGAACGGATGCCAGACCACAAGATCTGCTATCCACTTGTCAGCGCATGCACAGAAACGATCACATTTCCAACTGCACACTGTGTGAATTATGATGAGTTCAAGAAAAACATGTTAACAGCAATGAGATGTGGTGCAGGATTTTACAGGGTGTAGTTTGGTTCAAATGGTGCCAGAACACTTAAGATTCTGTTGTGTCATTTTCATGTTTATCTGCATATTAGTTGTTATGTGCCTCTACAGTGCACAAATGTTTGTTACATAAAACAGTGGTTCTCAACAGGTGGTGAGAACCCAAAAGTTGTTTACAGAGCTATTTTCAGTGGATCGTGGATTTAGCATTTGTTGGTTCCACATCCTTGTTTATTCTCTGAAAAGTTTTTTACTGTCTGAGAATTAGTTAATACTTTGATTGGTTGTGATATTCTTGGCAGAGTTTGTGGTGGTTCCTGAAAATGGACCAGTTAAGATCAGCTGATAAAAAAGTAAAATACACAAATGTGTTTAATATATTTAATAGCAAAATAAAAAAATGTGCAATTCATGAATTGTCTTTAATTCCAAGTCTATTTCAGCAGTACCCTACAGGTTCATGTGTAGCTGGATAGAGTATTTAGTCAATTTCAACACAAAACACAATATATGGACTTGCTATTGCAGTTCATCACTTTGCATACAAAATAAGGTACTGAACGAACAACAATTTACTTCCAAATAAAATATTGAAAGTTGACAGTACTTGAAACAATTTGGATCATGCAACCAGTAAGTTCCTACAAAATATAATATTTTAAAGGTCTAAAATGTACTTTGCAATGAACTTAATAGAGAATTAATGAAAGAGCTGGGCTTTATAGTTGACCAGAACTGTAAGCAGAATCTCTTTTTTTTTTTTTTTTTTTTGTGTAGACTAAGTCTTTGCTGGGTGACCCAGAAAATTCAGGACGAAACATTTTATTATTAATTACATATAAATGTAAACACAACATTTCTTTCACACGGGTGTAAATATTAGATGTGTGTACATTTCATTCCACATAGAAGCATTTCAGCAAGCTTCTTCTGAATGGCAGATAGTTCAACATTTCAGTTGTTGAATTTAGACTTCGCTCAGTTTCCTCACAAGCTCAAGTGTCTGAATATAGAGATCCTGATCACACAGAGTTGATGTGATGGGATCTATTAGTCCCTGAAAGGATACCAAAGTTATGGTCAGACAGGGGGCAAGGGATGTCTGACACCACCACCCTATCATCTTGGTCACCATCAGTGCTGCAATCCTGGAGAAGAAGCTCCATACGCTGAAAGACAGTGAAGTTAAATTACCACTAGTGCAAAACTGTTCAAACATACCTAGGCTTTGAAGCCAGGGTTAAAACACAGGGAGCCAGAGAAATGAGTTAAGCTGTTTCCTTTTTCTAAGAGTACCGAGCTTGTTTAACATATGCCCCTCCACCCCATCCCCACCGCTTGATAACATTAGCAAGTCTGTTAGCCAACGTGTAGCTGCTAAATTGTTGTTGATATACTGTAGGCTGGCTGTGCTTCCAACATGTTATTAGCATGATGCTACAACATCAAAACGGCTACTTCAACACAGACAACACATATGACAGATACTTACACTTCTTACGTTAAAGTAGCTTACCACAGTACATCCCATACATCCGAATTCACCCGCTGTACAGAACAACATCCGGGGCACGGGGTGTCACTCAAAAACTATTCAGCCAATGAGTTACGCATTCCTCACAAGGCCCGCCCACCCGCAGAGGTTTGTTGCAAAAATCGCAAGCAAAATGTCAGGCAGCCGCAAATGAGAAAGCTGGCATTGAAAACAAAATTCTGATCAGTGAGGGAAAAAAGACAGAACTGTAAACAAAAGAAGTGATGATTGGAAAAGTAAAGGCTAAATATTTACACAGTCACACAAATATTTTGATTGCAAGTATATTTTTTTGCTTGAGTAAGATTATATCTCTCAATTTTTATTTTTTGTTTGCAATTTATTATTTTTGTTTAATTATTTTGGCACAAATCTAATTCCATACTCGTCCGCCCTGCGCTGGTCTCCATCAGCTGTCCCTCTGGCACTCTGTCCATGTCCAGAAATGTTCTTAAGTCCTCTCCACACGTCCCGCGCGTTGTTCTGAACCAGCTTCTCCTCCAGCCTCTTCCCATAGTCCTTCTTGGCCCTTCTGATCCGCCACTGGAGCTCACGCTGCACTCTCTTCTGCTCCTCTCTGTCCCCTGAGATGAAAGCCCGTTTCTTCAGGTTCAGGAGGGCTTTGAGCTCAGGGGTGACCCAGGGGTGGTTGTTGGAGAAGCACCGTACCGTCCAAGTTGGCACAGTGCTGTCCACGCAGAAGTTGATGTAATCTGTGATGCAATGCGTGAGGCCATCGATGTCGTCTCCATGAGGACTGTAGAGCACGCTCCAGTCTGTGGTCTGGAAACAGTCTCTGAGTCTCTCACTGGCCTCATCTGTCCATGCCTTCACAGTTCTCTTCTGCACAGGTCCTCTTCTCACCTTGGGTGTGTAGTGGGGGAGCAGATGAACCAGGTTGTGGTCCGAGCGGCCCAGTGGGGGGAGGGGGGCAGCGGTGTAGGCGCCTTTCACATTCACATACAGTAAGTCCAGTGTCTTGTCGCCCCGCGTGTGACACGTGACATACTGTGTGAAAGTTGGGAGAAAGGCAGAGAGGGAGGCGTGGTTGAAGTCTCCACTGATCAGGACAAGCGCCCGGGGATGGCGGCTCTGGGCTTCGCTCACGGCGCTGTGGAGTCTTTCACATGCTGTCCCTGCATGAGCTGATGGTGGGATGTACACGCAAAACACAATCACGTGCGAGAACTCCCTCGGTAGATAATACGGCCGCAGCGCCACCGTAAGCATCACCAAGTCCCGCGTGCACAGCTGTTCCTTCACATGCACGTTTGCTGGGTTACACCACCGCTCATTCACGTACACAGCCAGTCCTCCCCCAGACTTTTTGCCGCTTCCCACCGCGTTCCGGTCCGCGCGCGCGAGTGTAAATCCGTTCAGGGAAACCACAGAGTCCGGTGTATGTCCATTCAGCCACGTCTCCGTGAAACACATGAGGCTACACTCACGATGCTCCTTCAGCCGCGTCAGCGTGGCCAGCTCCTCTACCTTGTTGGTGATGGAGAGGACGTTCCCCATGATGATAGAGGGAAAATAAGTCCTGCACTTTCGCCGTCCTCCTCTGCAGCCTTTTCTTTTCCTCCATATCTCCGCGGGGACATGGGGCCTCTCCGTGTCGAGAAAGGATGAGCTGCGGAGGCCGAGAAGGGTCTCACGTGTGTAGCGTCTTTGTTCCTCAGAGCGGCCGCCGCTGTGTCCAGAGGGCTCACCTGAAGCAAGTCCAAAAAGTGCAAAAAACAGCACAACTCCGAATAAAAGTGTGATAAAAGTGGGTTTCCTATATGCACGATTGCACAAAGCTTCACCCACTTTAAGGAAAAATAGGAAAAAGTGCCTATTTACAATAGAAAAAACGAAAAGTAAGAATAAAGGGTTGAGAGCTCCCGTAACCAGCTGCTGCTCGCACAGCGCCATCTTGATATGCCATGAGGCTTTTCTGACTGCCTATTCTTATACAAGATGATAGGCTGCTTGATAGGCAGTTTCATATGAATGCTATGACTCATCCACATGTCACTGTTGTATGTGTAGTTTGATTACAGAAGTGAAATGTTAAATATTCATAAAATAGGTGTGTCCTACATAATGCAGCAGATTTGTTAGTTATTGTATGTTCATTTTTGTGTTCCAAGGTCCGTGTGTTTGGTTTTGGTGCAGACAGTGATGGAAACTGGAGCCATTACTGGGAGAAGCTTAAAAATAAAAAGTTACTAACTGGACCGCATCCTGGACAGCATGAGTATCACATTATCCAGCAGTTGGCTGAGGAACAAAAAATCCATTTTTTTACAGGGAACTGATCTTTTATCATTTAAAGTTAAAGATACAACTGACTCTATTGAGACTATAGGAATTGATTCGGTGAAATGAACGAATACTACTGTCAATCCTGTACAAAGAAATACACATGTGCTAAGCTGCTGCGCTAAAATTTTTCCATGTGCTTTTATTGTTTGTGTTGTTCCTCTCTATTACAGAGAAAAAAATACAAATATTTTCTTTTTATTATCTTCTTTAATGATTGTCCAGGTTGTTTTCTCCTGACTAGATCTTTGCTTGTGTTGTATCTACTCTCAGATGTACGTTGCTTTGGAAATCAGCGTCTGTAAATGAAATTATAGAATCAATGTGTAAGTGAAATTTTTTTAAAACGGGAGGAGGTGGGGATCATGGTAGTGGTGAACTGAATTATAACAAAAGGTGACTTGTATGATAACTAAAAACAAAGGCACTGTATTTAACTTGTGTGATATGATCTCTGTGGAAATGTTCTGTCTGCACAAATAAATGAAAACAAAAACGGAATCAAGCTCAGTTGCAAGATTGTCTAAACATAGCTCTATCTTCTGAAAACAGTGCTCTGGAAGTACACTAAAAATGTTATGTCAATAAAATAGATTTATTTTTTTCTGAAACACACTAATAACAGCAAATGTTCAGTTCCACATTTCTCCATTACAGTCTGCAGTCTTTGTCAAAAGGTCAGATTGCTCAGGAAAAGTCAAGATTTTACAAAAAAAAAGATGTGTTCAGTGAAAGTTCATGCAGGTTTCATGCTCTAAAGTTCTTAATTGATCAACCATTAACTGACTTGAATAACTAGAAACCAGCCAGTGGAGAGAAAAGAGACAAGTGACTCAAATGGAACGTTAAAAAAACAAACAAACATCAAAAAAACTTGTTTCCTTATGCACATCATAGGGGGCAGATTTATGTATTTTCCATGTTGTGACAATCCTGTAATATAAATCAGAGCCCCACATCTTTGACTTTCTCTGTAGTGAATGACAGTCCAAACTTAGGCCTCTGACAATGTCATCATGTATGGTGATACATAGAGGGTGCTCTTTCACTTTTTGTAAGAACTGGAAGATCAGATATTGAATGTGTGCAGTAGAGTCACACTACACCTCAGGCAACCTTGACCCTAATCCATGACTTTAACTTCTTTGAGTTTTGAACATCATATAAATGCACCTCAGGCTAAAAAAGGTAATTTAGAAAAATAAATAAAGCTGAGGTGTAGCCCAACCTCTGAGTGATACTGAGCAGTATCAACTTGCCTGAATTGTTAGCAGGTGCTGTTGTAAATTCCACATGGACATGACATTAAAAATTACATCATTTTGATCAGTCAAAAACTGACATAAGTCATATGACAAATATTCTACATGAATACATGTGTAGGAAATATGAATTATGAATTATGAAGCACTCGTTATGAAATGGGGCACCACTCTACAAATGTAGAGAACTAAAATAACTGATTATGGATTAATTCAGTTAAACAGTCTAATATCTGAATGTCGGAATTCTAAGAAATAGTGACCCAGTCTGGGTGGATCTCAGCAGATGGTGGAGAGAACGCAGGAACCGTTCGTCCTTCTCTGGGGTTGACTTGACCGAAAAACAGCTTGATAAACAAAAAAACAAAACCGTAGGCTCTTGTCTATCTCTGCCGGCAGGTTTGGCTGGAGAACAGATAGGTAAAGAAGCCTCTAAAAAAACCTGTCAGAGCCGTGAAACAGGATCGAATTAGTTCTTGATCAAAAATTGTCGGCAAACAAAAATGTAGCTCTATTTGTTGAGGTAGTGAGCGAAGATATCTATTCTTTGATTAGAAGAAAAATGATTAAGAGTCGTGGTTAGCAGAGGCCCGCTCTGTAACCAGGATAAGCTTAGAGCAAAGAGAAAAAAGAAAAGGCGCCAAAAGAAAAACAAAAGAATCGCTCAACGTAGTTTCTGAAAGCGAGTTAGGAAGGAAGCGAGCGAAGAAGCGTGAAATGGCTGGTTTTAAGGGTTTTCTCTGAGAAGGGGCGTGGAAGTGTCGGCTGAGGCGCGCATTCCTTGGAATCTGGGGGAACCTCCCACTTTGGGCTCAGAGGGGAGAGATGAAACCGGATCAAATAAGGATTAAAAATATTAAAACGCGCAAAAAGAACGATCTGTTTACTCCTCCATGATCCTTACAATATATTTTAACCGATCAAAGATAAAATAAAATTGATTATACAAGCTAATCTAAGAATATGTGAGTTCTAGTTTCTATTTATATGTTCGTGTGCATTCTAATGGTTATTATATGTATCACAGTGAAAACAGATTAATATGACATACATATTGTGAACAATAGAACAGTTTTCCATGTCTTGGTAACCTGAATAAAGCAAAGTTTTATGGTTAATACAGTGAAAACCTCGATAATGTCATGGCATTCCGACGTCAAAAGGTGGCAATGTTGAGCTGTGGAGGAAAAATGTACTGTTCATGAATAACACAATAGGTTTGATAACTTTCGATTTAAACCAGCTAGAAAAACGGGAGTTGATTCAAAATGCATGTTGACATCTCACTATATCTTTGGTAAACACAGAATAACAAAATACATTTCTGAAACATGAGTTTTAGAAGTTCTGTGACTGGACAAAGGAGAAAGTCTCTGCCAGCCTCTCAGAGGTGAGAGCAGGTCATTAGAATATTTATGACCCTGCTTATCTTGATGGCAGACAGGGAGAGGAGCAGAGGTCCAGCTGAGAGGGCACTTAAACATCAAAGCGTTTAAACCAGAGTTGCAAACAACAGTTCCTTAAGAAGGTGTGAAAGTTCTGTCTCCAATTCCCAGTTCTCTGCAAAAAGCCTGTATGTGAAGTTAGAAATACACGAAAGCATACATGTCCCAACAGGGCCGGACTGGGAAAGAAATTCAGGCCGGGAGATTTCCAATCAGTCAGGCCACTTCCGCCACCGCAAGGGTTGTCACGTGGGATAATGCACCAAAATTTTGTTTTTTTTTCCTTCCAAAAATATGTCTTTTACAGTTATGTTATAGCAATTACAACACTACTAAACAAACAGAAAGTCTATTAAGCACAACCATAACGACAGCTCCATACAGTCCAGTACTTTTCTCTTCTGTAATCTCTTCACTACCCTCACCAATTTTTCCAATGTTTTCCTTTTCCTATTATTTATATAAAATGTGGAATTAAATTTTTTTTTTTTCCAGCAAATCATTTAGATGTCAGCTGGTCATAGCTAATACTATATGCAAACACCAATGTTCATTTTATAACTGAAAATTGTAAGTCAACTGCCTATCCTACATGAAGAGGGGGTCTCAGACGTTTTCAGGCTTCCTGCAACCCACCTGACACATGTGGAGCTTATTTGGGCCAGACATTTTTTATTATATTTTGGCCTTTGAAGTCTGATGATGCATTTGTGAGAAGAACCGAACGTTTGTAAACTTAAGGGTGCTCCATAATCTTCACTCCTTCCACTCTCTCGCCTCACTCTCATATCACCGCTCTGCACAGTGTTGCCAGATCTCGCGATAGAAACAAGCAGCCAGCTCTATGGAAACAAGCCCAAAACAAGCCCAACAGCTGAACTGCCACATCATGTCAATGAGACGCCTCTTGATAACAGTAAAAATATGTATTTGTTTTTGGATGCACTAAATTGACAGTAAATTGTCAATATAACCTTTTAATAACTTCAATTTTAAAACTCTGATGAAAAGAAACTTAGATTCTAAAGCTCTGATTAAAATAAAAGTGTATTATGACTTCTTTGTCAGTCGAGGTAGATCCAATTAATTCGCCAAGATGATCCACAGCACTGATGGATGTGTGTGACAGGCTGTGTACGTGGCAATCTTTAGCTCATTTGTTTGTCTTGTGTGGTTTTGTTTTGGAGTGGTGGAACCAGCGTCTGTAAGCCTCGTGGATGAGAAGGTTTCAGAGGTTTTTTTTGTGCTTTTCCGTGCCACCATGTTGTATTAAATGCTAAACTGCATGGTGAGCCTGTATCTCACATTTGCAAAATCTAGGACTGGTACCTTTCAGAAATGACAATAAAGGACGCCCACCACGGCTCCTCAGGGCCACGACCACCCAAGGAGTGGTAGACTGTATTTTTAAAAAAGCATTTCAATGCAGATTACTGTACAAATAAATTCTAAAAAAAAAAAAAAACATTTATTTCTAAATACAAATCTTCTCTTAACACAATTAATGTATCAAGCCATTTATGTGTGTATGCATATATTTATTTCTTTAGTACTCTTAACATATCAGAGTTCTGAGTGAGTATTTCTTGAGATGGGCAAAGTCCATTTATTGATTACATATAGGCAATTCAATAAATGTCTATTAAAAACTTAAAAGCATTAAAAAATATATAAACAACTTAGGCATTTATTGAGTCACTAAAATATTGTCGAGTATATGACCACATCAGCATGATTATAAGCATCCTCTGGTAAATTCACATCCAGATACTGTAGGAAATCTAGCTGATCACAGCATGGTGTCCCTTACCATATGGACTTCAGGAGATAATTATGGATGATAAACTGTGACCTGCTGGTTGGGTTCTCTCTGTTCACATGTTTCTTACATGTTGGTCTCCTGATGCTGCCTTACTTCAGCTTGTCTATGAGCAACAGAAAACACAGTTTGCCTTGTACCTATTGCCACTAACGCTGTCAAGCTTCCCACTCACGTCTGTACTTTTGCAAATGTTTTTGCTTCTTTGGACGTGGTGGAGTTTTGGCTGGAGGCATTTTTAAACGCGTGGCTGCAGCAGCGTCTGTAGCAGTGTCTGTCACCAGGCAACCCGCGACAGGACCGGGCAGGTGGGCACACAGAGACACAGACACGGAGGTCTGAGGTCTATTCGCTGTACCTGGCGTCGGGTCTTCTCTACATCGCTCCTACAAACATCCACAGGTGTTGCTCTGCATGTGTGGGTGGGGGCGGTAACTGAGAAACGGAGGAGTGGACGAATCCTGGAAAAGGACAAACTATCGTGTTTCGCTTTGTTGTGGAGAACTGGGAGAGAATCAGGAGCGGTTTATGCAGGCAGCAAAGTAAGCCCAAATAAGCGACTACACTTTAGAAAACAAGCCCAAAAACCCGCAACCCGCGACTGATGAGATTTGCAAGCGACTTTACAAAAAAACAAGCCCAAAGTCGCTTATAATAAGCGGACTTGGCAACACTGGCTCTGCGAGACGGGTATGGCTGCAGCCTGGAGACTCCTGCGTGATGGCGCTCGTCTCATGGCGCTCGTCTCATGGTGTGGGTGTGTACAACAGCAAGTGTACACGGTCAAAAATCTAAAGCTGTGCTTTCAGTCAGCGATGGCGTTACAGGTAAATTCCCAGAGAGGCCGATTTTTATATCCATTTAATACATAAGACGTTTGATGTTTGAATGAAACGTTAACGTTTCATTTGAATTGTAAGGTGTCCGTGGGCTAACACGTAGCTACGTCTTTATGTGAGGAAACGTTTGTTGCCTCTTTTTTTCTTTAAAGCTAATATCTAATGTTAGCTACCTAAAGCAGTGTTTTTCGAACTCTTTTACTGATAAATGAAAGTGTTTTTCAGTAAAGTGTCCCTCATGATAAGATGTTCAAAGAAAGAATTCACTTATTGACTTATTTATCATTTGTCCACCTATAAATGTCAACTCAACTTTTTTCAAGATGAAATCATCTACTTAATTGGCATGATTTATTTATTATTGTTGAGTAAGTCACCATTATGAAATGTGTATAGTATGTCTAGGTGTTTTACAGATTTTGTTGTTATGTTCAGGGCAAAATGCGGCAAGAATAATATACAGAATAACTTTGTTTTGCATTCAGATGGCAATGATCATTGAAGGAAAATCATTTTTCAACATGAATATGCAAGAACTGTTGTAAAGACAATTATGTCTCAGTGTGTAGCGTTAAAGTGGAATAAATCAGAACACGATTTTCAGTTTAAGAGAATGTATAACAAGAAAATTATTAATACCATTAATTTTTATTACTATTTTTGTATATTTTCCCCTTCCAACTCCTTTTGAATGTCATGAAACATATGATTTTTGATTTGAATGTGGACTGTGTGTTTTCTTGAGTGTAATAAATAATAAATGAGAATATAAATTAATGACAGGCAAATTTATATGGTATCCCCATTTGACAATAAAAACAATAATAATAAAACCTAAAACAATTTTTGACAACAGACTACTGTTTGTTTTTCCTATATTGTTCCTTCAGATCAAATGACTGTGTCTTCCACCAGAAATCATAACACCATGCTCATGAGTATGCTTTTGTTTTATTGCTATAATCACAGGTTATTTTGGACATGGGAGGTTGGGGGAGCTGCGGGGTGTTTATTCTGAGGATCCCCACCCTGGATTTTGCAGCCAGTTCTGCCAGCGTCAGTCTTAGTGTTTGCACGCATGTGTATCTCTGAATAAAGATGCAGAGATAAAGGTCATGATATGTGGCACATTGATTTCACACATCACAGACAACAAGTGCTTATCCTGTATTGTTCCTGATGACAGCTTGTAAGTGTTGAGGTCCACCTGCTATGGTGAGTGTTTGAGTAGAAAGAAAGAAAGATCAACGGGTGACGAGTATGGCTGCAGCCTGCAGACTCCAGTGTGATGGCGCTTGTCTCATGGTGTGGGTTTGTACAACAGCATGTACTCTATGGTATAGTGCGTTCAATGCAACTGCACCTTCAAAGGCTGCATGATGGATATTCAGACAGTACTTCTAACGGAATTCACTTGTTTCATGCAAAATGATTGTGTCTGCAACAAAAAATCTAAACACCATGCCCATGAATATGTTTATATACACAGGTTATGCTGAGTATTTATTTGGGGGATCCCTAGCCTGAATTTTGCATCCAGAAATGTATAAAGTTATGAAGAAATTATTCAACAAGCTTTATTATTTTAAATATTTTGTATATTTAACTAAACTCTCCATATATTAAATATAAAATACACAATAGCAAGCTGTACAATAAAATAACATATCAGGTTCTGAACATACATCATCTGTAAAAGAGAGTTGTTTTTTTTTTTTTTAACTAAATACGTCTTATCTTTTCATTGTGACTTTACACACTTCACTCCACCTGTGCTTCACCTCCCATTTATCCACCGGGACGGTAACAGTGTTAGCACAGCCACCTGTAGTTTGACGCTGTGTAAGTACGTCGTATTCTGTGGAAAGCGCAAGAGAATTTAAGTGATGTTTGTGAGAAAGACATTTTCAACATTGTATAAACCCCGCTCAGACAGGACGTGAAAAGAAGACATGTCCGGACAAAGAGGAAATTTGGTCGCCCTAGATAAAGAACGGCCTTATTTGACGCGCCCTAGATAAAGAACGGTCTTATTTGACGCAAGCTTTTATTCTGAAATTTAAGAGCTCCTGGGGGTGTGGCTTCCTTGTCACCAGACGAGCGCCATGAGACGAGCGCCATCACACGGGAGGCTCCAGGCTGCAGCGATAAGGGCTGTGTCCGAAATCGCATATTAATGTACTACTCATACTAAGTGTGACGTCAAAATAAGTATGTAGTGCGTTCACATTAGATAGTATGAAAAGACTGAGTACGCGAGAAATACCCGGATGTATACTATTTCCGGAAAATTTTTAAGTATGCGCGGTGACCACACTAGTCATACTCAACCGCCCCATAATGCTTTGCGAGCTATCCACCAAAATGCAAGCCTCCGCGGGATATGTGGCCGGACCGCGGCGATTTTTATTTTATTTTATGTGGTTAAGTAGTCATCCTAATCACCCCACAGATTTGAGAAATAGGCGTTTTCTGACCAACGTTTTAAATTTGTCAGACGCCTCACAACGTGCTACTCGCTTTGCATACAGAACAAGTAGCAGCTACCTCGAGTAGCCTGCAGCTACAACTGAAACGATTCGCATAATCTGGCTAATAACTGCATGAGGAGTGCCGGCTTGAAATTGCCACATTAATTATGCGACTGTTTGTTAGCGTAAAATCGACCTGAAGCCGGCATTCAGCCGAGATATTTGATAGCCGTACTTCCGGTTTTTGTCGTCGGAGGTTTGAAATACATTATGGGAAACGGAGTAGTATACTACAGTGGTCGGCATTCTAATCATACTTATACTACGTAGTATACAGTATATACTCTTTGAGAAAGTAGTATGTAGTACGTTAGTATGCGATTTCGGACACAGCCGTAGTCTTGGGCTCTGCAGTGCATGCTTCCCCGTTCTCGCTGTGAAGAGGCGGGCCATAAAGCAACTAACCAATCATGGCATGTTTCTTCTAAAAAAATGTCACTTTGACCAATCCCTATCCTTCTGATTTAGAGCTCAGAGCACTTGCTTTGTGTGAGTGACAGGAGGGTGGGCGTGTACTCTGTAAGGCTTCTCGCACTGCTGTCTCTGGCCTGTCTGCCAAAAAGCCGATCAACTTTTTTTCATTGGCCTGCCAGTCGTGGCTGGCCTGTCCAGGCAGGCCAATAAGGAGGCAGGCCACCGGGAAAAGTCCCGCCTCTCCCGATTGCCAGTCCGGGCCTGCGTCCCAATTTAATACAGAAATAGTGATAGTCTGTAAAAAGGGGTCTCTTAAGCAATGTCAGAGGTCGTTATAAACATGAATCTAGGATGTCTCTGGTGGAAGGTACAGGGTTCTCTGGCCATAAAGAAGCCGTTTTTAAAGCACTTAGTTTTGTTTGTTTAAGCCGCTCTAAGTAGAGAGCTTGTGGTTATCTGAGATGAGATCAGGTTAAGAATTTCCAGGCCTCTTTTAATGTTGGATGTCGCCCACACATGAACTTGAGCATGTTGTGAATAATCATTCTCACATTCAAAGAGCTTCACAGTAAGTACTGGACAAAGTAGAATCCACATGATTGCCAGGATCCAAGGTTTTTCAGCAGAACATTGCATTGAGATGATCAATTTTATGTACTTCATTTGTCAGTGGTTGTGATGTTGTAGCTCATTGATGTGAATTACTTCATCCAGTAGTGCTATAGTTAAGCTTTGTTTTGGTAATACTACAAAAATAGCTTGTTATGGTTGGGGATGAGGTGATAGTTTTGGCAAAAACAAAAATTTGGTTAAAAGAGAGCTTCACATTTCATAACTGTACTTTTGATCTCATGACAATAAAGCAAAAGAAACAAACATGATATTTTATTCTTGTGGATTCACATCAACTCACGTACATCATAGGCTGAGATTCAAATTGCATTTTCATCATGCAGTCTGCACAGAGCAAATTTTACATTGCGCCCAAAGATTATTAGATTCCTGTTGTACAGTGTAGCACGCTGTGAACTTGTAAGACTTGTAGGAATACTGCAAAGGCCCTGGAATTCCTGAGCTGATCAAAACTCAGATAAGCTCTCCCTCTCTTCAGCTCTGACCAACACCCATTACTGGAGATTGGGACAGTTGTATCTTGTGCACTTTCATTCACAGGAAAGGGGACATTCAGACCTTCTGCCGAGGGGTGGAGGTCCCTGCACCTGGAAGAACCTGTTCTTTTTAAAGACAATGACTTTCAATTATATGCTATGGAGGTCTTGTTTAATGAACTTTCATGCTCAAATCCCTTTTCAGCATTAGGAGACCCTCAGCTGGAGACGTCTCTGCATTCCACAGATCAGTTAACAAGTCATAAAACTTTATGGCTGAAGGCTGGAGTCACCCTCTCTCTCTCTTTGACTGAAACAAAGAGACTGGAACTGAACTTAAACAAAAACACTTGCCAAATTAATATTTCTATATGCATTTGGTTTTTCCAGATTTACCACAGTTACTCACAGTGTTTCATCTATGACATATTCAAAAATCATATTTACATGTGTTATAGAAGTCTAGATATTAATTTGTGATGTTTAATCCTTTCTTCCCCAGGATACTATGATTTTGGAATGAATTCCGGTATTAACCTCTGAATTTCCTCTCCATTTAAGTTGAATGATGACCGTTGTATTTACCTGTTACCAAATCTCTGACTTGTTGTTATATGTTCACTGTGATGCATATTTTTAATGTCATAAACATAAACATATAGTTATGAATGAAATAATTCACATCATATGAACATATGTATTAATCTACACGTTTCACTTTCACACAACTGAATATGGTGGGATAGACAGATCGTGTTTTGCGTGTTTAATATCATATTTTAATCCATTCTAGACTCCTCTTTCTTCTCTACTCTGTGAGAACAAAGAGATTCCAAATTCCACCAGAGACTCACGCCGAAAAGTTCTCTCTCTCCGCCCAGGTCCTCCCCTTAACTGGACCCACAGATAAAGTCAGCTGTAGCCCACATCAACGCTCTTACCCTCTCTTAGCTCTCTTACTCGCTTCCCTTTCTTCACTACCTGAGGAATCCATGACAGAGATTCCCACTATTTTCTTACCTAAAGCGCGTTTTTCCTGGCTTTGAAATTCCCTCACCTTCTAAGTTTGTTAACTATTTATCTCTTAATATTTTCGTAACTTAAGGAGACATTTTGCTCGTTATTCGTTTTAATTTGAAGAACAGATTCAGAACCAGCAGTTATTTTTCTTAATTTTGACAGTTTTTCATCAACACCCGTTTTTCTTGGCTAAAGCCTGAGAACCATCATTTTTAAGCCAAGCAACACTCAGCTGAGAACTCCGGAGACCTGCTGGATCAGGTCTTTGCATAGAACCGATCAACCCGCGGCAGGACATCCAAGCGGCCATAACGACGACGCACCGCTCCGAACCTGCAAGTCCAGACGGTTGTGCTGCGAATCTGAAGGCCCGCAAGTCCCAGCCCCATGACGGTTCACTTCAATAACTCCAGCTGAGTTTGCTCTGATTCCATTCTATGGGTGATGTACTAACCGCTTGGTCAATGAATTCATTTAATCAATTTATTCTTTAAACAAATCATTAGAATTCTTAATCCAAATTACCGGTTACCTCGTCAGGTTAGCTCTGGCTAATCCTCACCATATTTCCTTCTCTCACACACACTTCCACATCTCTCACACACGCACACACCACACACACACTCCCACAGTCCACACATACACGCACACACACACACCATATCTACATTGTATATAGTTCACTTGTCATTATTTTCATAGAATAGTTAATAAATATCTAATTTTAGATCAAACTACAATCTTAAGTGTTTCTTTGTGTAGAATGTGGTCAATTTAACCGAGGATTCAAGACTTTTTGATATGAGATTGATCAAAATTTTTATGAATATTAAATTTTTAATTTAAATTTATTATTTCCCCAGGAATCTAGGGTGGTGCCCCAACTATTGATAACGAGAGCTATAAATCATAACGTAGTACCCCTACAGACTGTTAAAATCGCACAGTGTGTAGAGGCCTTTATGCATGATATTCCATCAAGGTTTTTGCTTGGTGTCAGTAATACATTAACCACCGTGACACCAAACCTAACTGTCCAGCTTGACTCATAGTACTATCATCAGTGGCAAGAAAAGCCCAGTGTCCTGCTATGACTGGTATGGCCCCATCATGTTCATGAGACTTGGGTTTCATGACGAGACAGGAGACACTGAAACAGCTTCAGTTCACAAGAGAACTGTGGCAGAAACACCATACTGACCAAGCACCTTGAAAAACTGAGTGCATGTGTACAGAAAGCAGCTTGTGGTGTTTAAAAAGAAAGCATAGTCACACTCAGTATTGATTTTAAAAGTTTTCCAAGTCATATTCCGATAATCAGAATTTTGTAAGTTGATTTCCCGGTATGGGCTGCACAGTGGAGTTTGCATGTTCTCCCTGTGCATGCATGGGTTTTCTACGGGTACTCCAGCTTCCTCCCACAGTCCAAAAATATGCTGAGGTTAATTGAGTACTCTAAATTGCCCGTAGGTGTGAATGTGTGTGTGATTGTCTGTCTGTATATGTAGCCCTGTGACAGACTGGTGACCTGTCCAGGGTGTCCCCTGCCTTCGCCCGAGTCAGCTGGGATAGGCTTCAGCACCCCCCACGACCCTAGTGAGGACAAAGCGGTGTATAGAGGATGGATGGATGGATGGATGGATGGATGGATGGATGGACAACGTCCCAACTTCATTGGAATTGGGTTTGTACAAGCAGGTCAACCAGTCCTGTCTCAGATGTGAACACCTCGGCTGCCCTTAGGCCTTCTATCTGCACCTGCTCAGAGTTGATTATGTGTGACATTAGATTCCAGTGGAAACATTAATTGCACACCAAATGTAATCAAACTGAGGAACTCTCCAATCCTCCAAACACAATACATAACTTTAAAAGTAATATGGCAGCCAAACTGATGCACTTGCAAAGAAAAATGACTAGGCCTTCACAGGGCTCTGTTTTAAATGCATCCTGTAGATCAGGTAGACAGAGGGAAAAGGAAGAATCAAAACATCCAAATCTCTGCCCTTGAGTGTCTGATATGACAGTTTACCTGCTGAGACAGCAGTCAAACCTTAACAGAAACTATGATGTAGTTTCATCTACTGATTTAGTGTAAGTTAAACCAACCAGTTACAGGTGTTTGTAATTGCTTTGACATGGAATGTAGCTTAAAAGCCTCGCTGCAGGAAATAGCAGAATTTAGGCAAGCAGAGGCTGCAATACTGAAGTACGTTGGAAAGAAAGTCCAGATAATTCATGATTACAATAATATCACCATGCAGGCAGATAATGATTAACATGATCATATTCTCCTCTTCTGTTGATAAGTTTTGGTGTTGTATAATGGCCAGAAAAGTGTTTTTGCAGAACATGATGTGGTCACAATGAATTCTAATGTTGACCTTTTTGATATAAAATGCTTTCACTTTGTCATTTTATCCTGGTAGACAAGTGTGTCTAATTAACGTATGAATTCTGCAGGTACAGCCAAAAACATGCATGAAGTCACAGTGACTTTTGGCCGCTTGATTCTATTAGTTCTGTTATAATACTGGTATAGGGACACAGCAGACAGACATTTGGAGTAAAACATAAATGTACAAAAATCACCAGAAAAAAAAACTACATCTGGAAGTATTACTTAAAACCCGCGGAACTGAGAAGCAGTTGCCACAAGTGAAGCTAACGGAGACCCCAGTGGGACTGATGGGGGGAAAAACTGGTACACAACACCCTTAGTCTCAAAACAAAGAAAGAGAACAACTGACCTGGGTAGGTTGAACCGAGTTACAAAAATTATAAAGGAGAATACTAATTACCAGGAATATTACTCGATGTCAAAACAGCAGAACAGGACACTGGATTTAAACACTCACAAGGACATACACCTACAGACCGACACAACTAAACTGTGGCTGGACTCGGAGTGAGCATGGAACTTAGCTGACTACAGGCACGAGGGGAAGCAGAGAAGGACGATGCAGATAGAGGTGGTGTGTGGAGTGGCGAATGACAGAGGTGAGGCAGGCACTGAAGCCAGTGGTGATTTTCTGGTGGTGACCCGAGAGGGTCTAGACTGACAGTGGAGAACAGAGAATCCAGGTGAAGCATTTACGAGCAAATGGATCATTCAAAAGTAGAGCACAAAAAACAGCAGTTAGCTGAGGTACATACAAAAGACATGGCCAGAACAGGGATCAGTAAACTGACTGCGGTTGTTCAACAATCCAGCGTCTAGCAGTGCTCTGTGTCTGGCTTTTTTCAGAGGAGGAAGGCAACTGCAGCCGATCACGCCCACCTGCATGTGAATCTCGTCTGGTGATTTCAGATTGGCATCACCTGCTCACATACCACACACACCACACCAGGAAGGATGAAAGAAGAAAACCTGCCACTACAGGTTTGACCGTTGTTACAAGTTCATTGTCCGAGTAAAAGCTTGAGCAAAATTGACGCAAATCTCTTCAGGTGTGCCTGAAATAACACGTTCACAGGAGTGGGGTGAACGTGCAGCCGGAGAACAAAAGGCCATTTATAGATAGACTGGACCTTCCCTGGAAACCAGACAAGCATAGGAGCAGTCAAGATGAGCGGTTTCCAGCAGTCCAGCCTTCAGTCTGTCAAGGCGGTTACAGAAAGACACAGATTTAATAAAGTATTGTCAGACACATTGATCAGTTTTTACTATCAACTCCAAACGTTTAAACAATGACAGGGTGACCTAATAAAATGCTGTCCAGGTAATCTGTGTTCATGGTTCCTCCTTCATTTTACCTGAAATCTCATGGAAATCAGTGTTGTATCATTTTTATATAAATCAGCTTCTTGGAAACAATGAATTATGTAGGTTAACGTCCTGGTCCGGTGTCTATGACGTCTCAAAAATATGCAACTGGATCGTCTGGGGACAATTTGTGTGTGATGCATGAATCTAAACCCACTCAGAAACTAATCTGACCAGCATGAGCGCTCCATGCCTCTCTGCAGGAAATCTCCAGTCAAACGCTGCGAAAAGCTTGTTTATCACCTAATAAAATGTTGTCATTGCGTGTGTGTGAAGAATGGGCTGTGCTACGCTGGGCAGACAGATGGCTGAGTTCACTAAGCCACGCCGACAACTCCACCAATCGTTGCGATTGCATCATCATCCATCAGGAGTGAACAAATACCTTTTTTTGTTCATCCCACCAAAGAAATTTCATTACCACTCCTTCTGGGAACAGACTTAGTTTGTCATCCATGACCAGGACCAAGCACTGGTTCCAGGTAGCTGTGGCATGACAGCTGATTCAGACGGAGCAATTTTGCTCCAGTGCCCTGCAGCAAAGCCTGGTGCCTGTAGGGAAAGATGCAATAAACAAATGATTAGGATGAAGAGTAGGATATTTCGACGGATTTTTCTTCAACTTGCATAGACAGTGATCCTTATCAGGCTGCCTACTTAAAGCTGAGTGATAAATGCTAAATTTCATCACACTCGGATTGTTTCCTTTCACTGCATCACAGCTGAAGAGCCAGAATTCTTTAAAATATTTTCTCAAATGTCTCAAAAGAGTGCTAAGATGCTGATACTATTTTTTAGATGGTCGAAACTATTCGGCAATGCAACTCACGTTTATTTGCATAGCACAATTCAAACACAAAACAATTCAAGGTGCTTTACAACAGCAAAGAAATGCATCACAGAAGTGAAAAAAAAAACAATTTTAAAGATGATTTAAAAGTAGACACTGAAACACAGACATTAAAATCCTAGAAATAAAACATAAAAGCAGACATTAAGATAAAAGTGCAGATTGAGCCTCTGCTGACTGTCTGAGCAGACCTCAGATGTTCAAGAAGTTTCTTCCACAAGTGAGAATCATAACAGCTGAATATTGCTTCACTATTTTTGTTCTGGTTCTGGGAACACACAGTAAACCTGTATCTGATGACTCAAGGGCTCTGGATGCTTCATTTGAGTTAATACATCTAGGATGTATTTTGGTCCAAGACCATTCATGGCTTTGTAAGCCAGGAGTAAGACTTTGCACTCTATGCTTTGACTAACAGGAAGCCAGTATAGTGATTTGATCAGCGCTGTAATATGGTCCAGTTTCTGGGTGTTAGTTAGGACTCAGCATTCTGGATCAGCTGCAATTACTGAACCTCTGTGGACAAACGTCCAGCAATATTTGTTCTTGTACAGAAAGTTGAATTATTTTCATCTGCAGCATTCTCATATGACTGTTTCACCTGTTTGTTTTATTATTCAATCTGCTCTGTTGTCTGCCTAATTTGATTCTAGCACAGTTGGGTAAGATTGCATGCAGAGTGAATAGTGCAGCTTCAGAACAGATAAAGCATCAGCAGCAAGTCTTAACTGATCTTAAATTGTGCAGATAAGTTGGTCTCTTTGAATTACACACCAGCACTGGCTTAAAATTGTGCTCTTCTGGGCAACGCAATGTGGAGGCCTTTTCAGTTTTCTTTATTTTCAGGACTATTTACCATGTGGATTCTCACTGAAGATATCAAATCTATGAATGAACACATCTGGAAATATGAAGTAAACAGAAACAAATAAGTCAAAATATGTTTTATATTTTAGATTCTTCTAAATAGCCACCCTTTGCTTTGATTGCTGCTTTGCATACTCTTAGCATTCTCTCCATAATATTCATGAGGTAGTCACCTGAAATGGTTTTCCAACAATCTTGAAGGAGTTCCCAGTGATGCTGAGCATTTGTTGGCCCTTATACCTTCTCTTTGCAGTCCAAGTCATCCCGAACCATCTGGATTGGGTTTAGATCAGGTGACTGTGGAGACCAGATCATCTGACACATCACTTTATCACTCTCCTTCTTGGTCAAATAGTCCTTAAACAGCCTGGAGGTGTGTGTGGGGCCATTGTCCTGTTGAAAAATGAATGATGGTCCAAACTAAATGCAAACTGGATGGGATGGCATGTCGCTGCAGGATGCTGTGGTAGCCATGCTAGTTCAATGTGCCTTCAATTTTGTATAAATCCCCAACAGTGTCACCAGCAAAGCATCCCCACACCATCACACCTCCTCCTCCATGGTTCACGGTGAGAACCATTCATGCAGAGACCATCCATTCACCTTTTCTGTGTTGCATAAAGACACAGTGGGTGGAACCAAAGATCTCAAATTTGGACTCATCAGACCAAAGCACAAATTTCCACTGGTCTAATGTCCATTCTTTGTGTTTCTTGACCCAAACAAATCTCTTCTGCTTGTTGCTTTCCCTTAGTAGTGGTTTCTTAGCAGCTATTTGACCTTAAAGGCCTGATTGGTGCAGTCTCCTCTGAACAGTTGATGTAGAGATTTATCTGCTACTAGAACTCTGTGTGGTATTTATCTGGGCTCTAATCTGAGGTGCTGTTAACTTGCCATTTCTGAGGCTGGTGACTCAGATGAACTTATCCTCAGCAGTAGAGGTGACTCTTGGTCTTCCTTTCCATGTGCGGTCCCAACCCGGTCTCACGGGGATTCGTGAAACTGTCACGTAAATTTTTGTTTCGGTTTCGTGCGCACCAACACCATTTCGTCATGTTTTTCGTGCCGCTCACCACGAAATGTTTTTCGTGTTGCTCACAACGAAACCCGCTGTGGTAATCACATCTGAAAGTGGTTTATACCGGCGGATTCATGACGATCTAAGCTGTCCATCGGCGTATACTGCTTGTGTGTTCGCGTTTGCGGCCGTCGGACATTCTTTAAATTCCTATGCAAATTGATAAGTGTACCACCGGGTTATGGTTAGGGTTATGGTTAGGTTATGGTTAGATTATGATTAGGTTATGGTTAGGGTTATGGTTAGTGACGATGTCATACAAAATATAGCGTTGGATTCGCCACGGTTTTACTTTAAAAATATAATATACCCATTCGTTTGAAATACGTTCTGAGTGGCACGAAAAGTCCGCCGTTTAAAATACATTGGTGTGCATTTCGTGGTGAGTGGCACGAAAAACATGACGAAATCGTGTTGGTGCGCACGAAACCGAAACAAAAAATTACGTGACAGTTTCATGAATCCTCGTGAGATCGGGCTGGCGGTCCTCATGTGAGCCAGTTTCGTTGTTGTGCTTGACGGTTTTTGCAACTGCCCTTTGGGATACATAAAATTTTTTGACCTTCAGTAATGAGGTACTGTCATTTCTCTTTGCTTAGCTGCTCAAAAAGGGCTGTCAGCCTGACTTCTGCAGAACACAACTGGGGGTCCCATTAAGAAAGCAAGCAATTCCACAAACTAACCTTGACCAGGCAGATCTGTGAAGTGAAAACCATTTCAGGTGACTACCTCATGAAGCTTATTGAGAGAATGCCAAGAGTGTGCAAAGCTGTCATCAAAGCAAAGCGTGGCCACTTTGAGGTATCTAATATATAAAACATATTTAGAGTTTTTCAAAGTTGTGTTTCACAGCTCCGTTCCTGAGTTGTCCAGCCACTGAATTACTGCCCCCTTCTTGGTTTTACTAATGAGTTGGTTAATTGCACTTCCTACATCTGTCCCTGAGTCAGCCCCAAAGTTGGTTGACTTCTCTCAAGATCTCCCGAGTCACCATAGCTGGTCCTGAGTCAGTTGCTGAGTTGGTTCATGCCTCCACTGTTCCTGGCTGACCTCCACCCTGCTCCAGAGTTGGCCATTGCTACAGACCTCCAGTCACTTGGCCGTCTGTTCCTCCTCCAGGTCACTGCCATTAAGCCCAGCTTAGTTTGGACTCTTTGACTGTTTTAAAGGAAGTTATTCTCCACAGGAGGATTTTTCACAATTTCACAGAAAGTGAATCTGTTGTGGCAGGAAGTTCTGGACAGACACTTACTGACCTCAACACAACAAACAGGAGCCCTTTGAAGGTGTTTCACCTGCAAAATATCACTAAAATGGTCACAGACATGACTGATCACGAACATTACTCACCTCTGCTTTTGTAATACCTGAATCTAAATGCTGTTTTATATATTTTGTAGCTCACTGATTCAGAAAGTCGTGCTCTCAGTGTTTTAATGGAGCACAGTGGGACAATTCTGACAACTATCATTACAGGATTTAGTGTTGCGATGCTACCTAGTAATCAAAGTGTATACCATGTTTTTCACTGTGGGCTATCTTTTTTTAAACCTGCTACCCACTGAGAGCCACGTGAGTGTAGCACACATACAGGACACCTGCACACATAATGTTCCATTATGATTTATGTAATAAAGCTTGAACAAGACATGAGTACATCCCAGTTGCATGAGCCCTCAGCAGTAGTCCCGTTAAAGTATCAGGTGTTTACTGCAGTGTGTTTTTGCTATTTTTCTTTTTAAATCACAGAATGGGGTGATTTGGATTTTGACAGACTTCTCAACGTAAATTGGGAATCTGAAAATAATTCAGTTGTTGCAGATGACACTGGTAAAGTTCACTTAACTTAACACAGGAAACGTGCCTGAAGATACAGCCATGGCCATAAGTTTGGACACAAGTACCATGACGCTTGTGAATCTTAGAAAATACCACAAAATTGTCACTTACAATATAAATACCAGTCATGGCCATCAACCAAAATGAAATATATTTCATTTCACAATATACCAGTCATGGCCATCAACCAAAATGAAATATATTTCATTTTGGTTGATGGCTATGACTGGTATTTATATTGTAAGTGACAATTTTGTGGTATTTTCTAAGATTCACAAGTGTCATGGTACTTGTGTCCAAACTTATGGCCATGGCTGTACAGATTCTCAGCCAGGAAGGGTACAACCACCACCAGACAGCCAGGAATGAATGAATGAATGAATATATTTTATTTAAGTGTCATGCACCCATATAAGTGCCCAGCCTGTATGGGCTTATATGACACTAGTCATCAAACAGAGAAGATGGCATACAGTTAAATGAATCACCATAAACATCAGATTGTATACATAGTTTTCAGTCTCAAAGTCCATGCCTTCTCTATATAGCTTGCAATGGAAAATATTTCGTTTTCAAATAACCATTTTAACATTTCTCCCTTGGACATCCAAAACAGATCAGGATTAACATTCTGGATTTTTGCAAACAAAACAGTTCTCAAATTCATATACAAAGGACAATGAAACATAAAATGAAATTCATCTTCAACCAAAGACATATCACACACGATACATAGTCTTTTATACTCGGGGATCCCTTTGTAACGACCTACCTCAATCTGTAGCAACCCGGTCTCACGGGGATTCGTGAAACTGTCACGTAAATTTTTGTTTCGGTTTCGTGCGCACCAACACCATTTCGTCATGTTTTTCGTGCCGCTCACCACGAAATGTTTTTCATGTTGCTCACAACGAAACCCGCTGTGGTAATCACATCTGAAAGTGGTTTATACCGGCGGATTCATGACGATCTAAGCTGTCCATCGGTGTATACTGCTTGTGTGTTCGCGTTTGCGGCCGTCGGACATTCTTTAAATTCCTATGCAAATTGGTAAGTGTACCACCGGGTTATGGTTAGGGTTATGGTTAGGTTATGGTTAGATTATGATTAGGTTATGGTTAGGGTTATGGTTAGTGACGATGTCATGCAAAATATAGCGTTGGATTCGCCACGGTTTTACTTTAAAAATATAATATACCCATTCGTTTGAAATACGTTCTGAGTGGCACGAAAAGTCCACCGTTTAAAATACATTGGTGTGCATTTCGTGGTGAGTGGCACGAAAAACATGACGAAATCGTGTTGGTGCGCACGAAACCGAAACAAAAAATTATGTGACAGTTTCACGAATCCTCGTGAGATCGGGCTGTCTGTAGAGGCAGCACTCCAGCTCTGAGTTGAGCACACAGAGACCTCTATCCTTTTATAAAGTAACAATTTACATAAGGCTCTACAGAAAAACAGTCCTTCAACTGAATGCACGTTCGTAATTTTGGTTTACGAAACAGATTGAAGTGCCACTTTTCTTTATAGATCTCAAACAATATCTTTCTCTGGTCTCGTAATTTACACTGCAAATTATTTTGAAACAAGGACTGCAAATTCATACTAACAAGGATTTCAAGGACACCCTTAGTCCAGGGATATTTATGAATTCTATCCCAATTGAATACCCTCTTGGTGAGCCTGTCCTCAGGTAAGAACACAAGGCGGTTCCAAAGTCTTAAGACTTCAGTCCTCTGCTTCGCCACACAAGGCTCCCAGCCCATGTCTCCCTCTATGGCTGCCCGAGGGGTAAATTTGTGAAATCCCAGAAAGTACCTTATAGCCCTTTGCTGAACAGTGTTACACTCGGTGTCCTCCCCCGATCCCCATACTCCTGCTGCATAAAACATTATAGGTGCAACCATGGAGTCAAACAGCTGAGTGAATATAATAGAAGTCAGATCCGGGCAAGCTTTCATCTTATTAATTACAGCACCTAGGGCTCTCCCAGCAGAATCTGCTAAAGCTCTTTTGCCTGTACAGTAACTCATATTTTCATGAAACACAAAACCAAGATAGTGAACCCTCGTTTATCGCGGGGGTTACGTTCCAAAATGAACCCGCGATAGGCGAAATCCGTGAAGTAGTCAGCTTTATTTTTTACAGTTATTATACAATACTGCACTTGGGGGAGCGCTGCAGCTGCAGCCAGGTGGACGCCGTCGCGGTACTCTTGCCTCAGAGAGCGGGCCGGCTGAATCAACTGGAGCAGTCGGGGGTGGGGAAGGCTCACGCCGGGCGCTCTTCTCCTGGGGAACACGGCTGCGGTGGCCAGAGACAGCTGGGGACCACGTTCACTGTCCGGTTGACGGCGGGGGAAAAGAATAAGGCTGCTCCGTCGGCTCCATCTTTCAGGGTGTTTCACTACATAGAGACCAAGGAGAGAAATGATCCAGCGCCCCACAGCAGGCAGCGCTGTCCTGTATGGCAGAGGAGACGAGGCGCAGAGACTGTTCACGTTGGTCAGTCCCTTAGCCAATCAGGATGCAGAACACAATGAACTGTAAAAAAAGCATAAAAAACTGCACTAAAAAAATCTGTGAAACAGCGAAGCCGTGAAAGGTGAACCGCGTTGTCGCGAGGGTTCACTGTACATTATAATGTGCTATATAAATAAATTTGCCTTGCCTTGCCTTACTTATAAGTTACGGAATATAACAACAATGTTTGCCCAAAATAAAATTTATAGTCACTTTGAGGCACCAAAGGTTTTCTGAAATGAACTATTTGAGGTTTTTTTGTTAATAGCAAGTCTCCACTTTATACACCAGTCATTCATAATATTCAACATATTTTGTAACTTATTTTCTTCCTCTGCAATCAAAAGAATATCATCAGCATATAGTAAAATACTGAGATTAAACGCCTCAATATCTATTCCACAGTTAGCCCTCTTAATTTCCTGAGCCAAATCATTAACATAAAGAGCAAACAAAGTAGGAGAGAGGACATCTCCTTGTTTTATCCCAAATGGAGTAGGGAACTAGTCCGTCCTCAGATTGTTCACCTGCATACATTCTTCTGGTGCGTTGTATAAGGCTTTGATTGAATTATAGAAAATACCATTAATACCATGCTTAATTAATTTATATTCCAAGAGAACGCTATGTATCTAATCAAATGCTAATTTAGCCAGGAAGTGCAGCTGCAGTCCTTTAGCAGTCAGACACACTCGACAAACCAACAGCTTGGAAGACAAAACCAAGATCTGGATGCCCAAGGGTTTCTTCAGCAACTGCTTCAGCAGCAGTGGTCAAATCAAGCTCGTGTAAAGTGCTTCACCAGCACTGTACATGACTAACTTTAAAATCATGGCTTCAGAAGCCCCTGATCAATGACACACAGAGGTTAGCCCCGCATTGCTGGTCCCAGGCACACAGGAACTGGACAACCAGGAATTAGAAGAAGATTCTGTGGTCAGATGAGTCCCGTTTCCAGCATTGTCTTCCACCTGCTAATGTGAGGCTACGCAGAAGGCCAGGCAAAGCATCATCTTCAGCATGTACAGTACCTACTGTCAAGCATGGTGGAGGCAGTATCATGGTTTGGAGATGCATGACTGTTCCTGGTGTTGGTCATCTCACTGTCTGTGATGGCACATCTCTGCCAATTATTGTGCCATTCTCAAAACCCACATGTTCCCTTCTGCATCTGCACTGTTCTGTTGAAGTCAAAGCTGTATGTTTCAACAAGATAAGGCCCCTTAAACACATCCAGGGCCAGTAGAACTTGGCTGCAGGAGTTCAGTATCCAGGTCTTACAGTGGCCATCTTAATCAACAGACATGAGCCCCATTGAAAATCTGTGATGGATTATCAAAAGGTCTGTTTCAAAGTGTAAACCAAAGAAAACAGAATAATTACAGCAGTAATTCAAGAAGAATGGGACCAGATTAGCCCTTAACAGTGTGAAAGGCTCCTGGGGAGCATGCCGGCCAGGATTAGAGCTCAACTGCATGCTAATTGCAGGACTGCTAGCTATTAATTTGGTGATGTGATGATTTATTTATTGTATTTTCTCTCCTAAAGGTGAGACTATGATGTGGAAGGAAATGCTTCCAGCCTGAAGGAGCTGCAAATTCAGAGTCATGACGTGGATTTTAAGTGTGCAGCAGAAGGTTCATCCAAGAGAATAGGATGGTACTACTATTCTTAGACTTAAGTTCAGTTTTAACTCGCTATTTGGTTACATTTAGGCCCAAAAATCTTCTGGTCAGATTTGGGAAAATAAAGCTCAGCCTTTCATAAGATATTTCGGTAGCACTTTATAACACGGCCCGTGTTTTATGGAGTAGTTTCTCGTCTCTTACAGTGTAGTTTCCTCAACTTTCAAGGTAAATGTCAGACATGTACATGTCATTTCCCGCACCCTGAGGAGTACTTACACTTGTGTCTGACAGTGTAAGTGCTGTTGTCTTACAGTGTAGTTTGACGTGTCTTAATGTGTAGTTTCCTCAACTGTGGAGGTAACTCTCATAAATGTAGCATGACATTTTACAGACTCTTATGGGGCAGTTACGTTCGTGTCTTATATGGTAGTTTGACGTGTTTTAATGTGTAGTTTCTTCAACTGTGGGGGTAACTCTCATAAATGTAGCATGACATTGTGCGGACTCTTATGGGGTAGTAACGCTGGTGTCTTACAGTGTAAGTCCTGGAATCTTACACTTTAGTTTCCCGTGTTTTACCATGTACTTATCAAAACAGTGTCATTTTCCTGAACATATGCCTTTACTGTACAAACCTTGACGTGCGACTTCCTCTTAAGAATCACCATGGACCCCTACAGAGTGTGTAGACCAATGATAAACTGAAATACTATAACGTATTGATGAGTATGTGTTTCACATAATAATGACAAGACATGCAGACGTACAAAACATCTTTATTTATTTAATATCTTTATTTTTCAGAGACACCAATTCACCTTTTAAAGTTACCCAGCCTTTAAGATAACCCTTGTCTTTCCTTACTGTCTAACTATCCAGTACTTCCACTGCAACAACCCAGCACTTTACCTGTAACTACTGGTCAACAACTGGGAACAGGGCTGTATTATAAAGTGAACACTTGTTGGCTTCACTTACTGTCTAACTACTGAGTACTTTACCTGTAACTACCTTCCCTACCTATGCAGGTACTGAGTACTTACACTCTTAAGTACCCATGGCCTGTCTGTAAGTACAAAGGGGTCTGTAACATTGTTTCCATTATTAAATAAATTTATTTTGAAAATAACCAATTCACAAACCAGAGCAAAATAATAAAAACATTATGCATTATTGATAACTCTTACTTATAAGAAAAAATATTCTATTTATTTAAACTAACTATAGGAAAGTACTACATAAGCTAAACCACTATATAAATAATATTCAACTACTATATACAAAAGTACCGCTAAATTTCACAAAAACATAATTGTGCCCAATTCCCCAAAACAAAAATGCCACACAAACTCCACTAAAAATTAGAACTATAAACAATATTTGTTCATTCACATAGATAATCTACTTTTTAGACCTTTTCTTTTTTGCTTTCTGCTTCTTCTTCTTCTTTTTCTTGGGCTTCTTCTTCTTCTTCCTTTCGTCCTCTGATGAGGAACTTATTGCCGACGATCTAGTTGAGACGTCTTTCGGTTTTGCTGTTGTCGGTAGAAAAAACAATACATTTTAATTAATGTCATTAATGTATTACAGCTTGATCAATGACCACATCACATGTTTAAGGCTTACAAGTATGTGTGCTTCCTAATGGAGATTTGGCATACTGAACTTTCAGTTTGCTCAGTCATAACTTAACAAGTAAAAAAAAAAAAAAGCTGTTGCCTACACAATAACCTCCTTTGTTTGTTGTTTTTCCTTTTTAGGTCAGGCTATTGCAACTCCAAAAACACAGGAGTGAGAGATTGTTACAGGTCTAAAACACGTTGTAAATTCCCTGTTCGTTTTGCTACGTAGACCTGTTCATTTTAGTAAGGCACCGAGGTTCATTTTAGAGAATGCATAGGTACGTCAGTGTAGGTTTTCGGTGATCCGGACAATTCCATCTATGCAGAAAATGCATTCATGAAGACAATGAGTTATCAACACACTGCAGAACGTGTAGTGGTTGATTTATGAAAATGCATATTGTATTCTATTGTTATGACTCTCTGTTAGTTAACCTTTATCAATGTGAGATTTTGCAGCGGTTCTTACAGCGTTTAGACTACCTTATATCTTTGATTAGATGGAGGACATGTTGCAAATTTGGCTCAAAGTTTGGAAAAACAGCAGGGAATGTTGAGCCTTCTAATGGCAGTTCAGAGAATACGGGTGCATCTGGGTGTTATACATGACTTGTGGGTACGGCTACAACTGGAGGACACTGGTATGATAGGGGTGAACCTCTTGGCCCAGATCCGAACCTGAAGTCAACCATGGAGAGCTCAGACAAGCCATGCAGCATTGAGGATATCAGTGGTTGCAGTCTGAGCCTTTTCAGTCCTTTACCAAGAGGCAATAACGGTGGTTCAGGGAGGGGCCCTGAAACAGATTGAGGAAAAAAAGAAGTATGTGTGTTAAATTTACTGTCCTTCCACACGTCTCTTGCAGCTTGTTTTTGTTTTCAATTCTGATGTTAAGAGTCATTCTGGGAAACTGCTCTCTGTCAATGATGTTGGATACTGAGAGACAAAACAATAATTAATGCATCAAATGCAACCAGAGATGTGCATGTATTATAGCTACACTTGTGCTATGGTTGTTCATTCAGGCAAAAAGGGACAGTCTTGGCTAGCTACTGCCTGTATAGTGTTAACTGTTGCTAACATTGGCTAACGTTGTTTATTACAGAATACAACATACATTAAAATACTCATCCTTACTGAAAGAAGGTGGATAAACTGTGCGATCTAACCATAACGTTAGCATTGTTTATGTTACGGGTCTCAGGCGTGAGTCCACAGCAACAAATATGTGTGCAACCTGCATCAGGTGAATAAAGCAGGAACAATTAAGTCTCACTGCACCGTGTTTCTCCCCATATTGCTTCTGTTTTATTAACACCTCAAAATCAACAAAGCTCATAAACACATTTCTGTTCTTCACATTTCAGTTCTTTATATTTGTCTGAGTTCTCAGTTCACTAAAGTCCATCACTACATTCCATTTTCTCACCCTTTCCATAAAGTGCAATTTCACTCTAACATGTTACCAATTCTGACACAGACACTCTCTCAGTGACCTTTCTTCGTCCAGTAAACACTTGTAGTCATTGAAGTGCATTAATTTTTACAGTATACAGTATAGTGTTGCTTATTTTCAGCATCATTCAAATAAGTACATACTGTCACTTCAAATTTGAGAAGCTAGACACTCTACTCTGTAATAATTACAGGCTACTGAAATGTATTTACTTGAAAATGCTTATGTTAACATATTTCACAAAATGTTTTAACAGAACAACCCTTTTCACATCATGAATAATCAGTGCTCACTATAAACAGCATTAAATAAGTTGTACAAAATACATTTAAATCATGGTAATCTCATTAACAATGTAAATACTAAACATTCATAGTGTACGGGAGCTTTCAGAACACTTTACTACTGTTTTTCTACATATCAGACCACTTTCGCGGCCCTTGCAATGACATCAGCAGGAGAAAACTCCGCCGAGACCAACTAACTTTCTTTGTCTTTATATGTAACTGTTTTGACGACATTTCACCACTGAACGCTTTACAAACAATCATCCTAATAAAGTGTGGCCTTATGAGGTAGACAGTTACAGATTTTTCACAGTTTCCAACCTGTATCAGGTGAATAAAGCAGGAACAATGAAGTCTCACTGCACCGCGTTTCTCTCCTGATTGCTTCTGAAGAGAGCACGGGGTGTGTCTCCTCACACCGGTCCCAGGTGCAATCAGAACAAACAAAGGTTCCGTCTCACTGCTGCCTACACAGAAGTGCCATTCTTTCAGCTTTAGTAGTACAACGGCAATTAATTTAGACCCAATTATTATCAACATACATGTACATACTAAACAAAATAATGAACTTAGTAATTATCCTAAATTTTTATCACATAACTGTGGTCACACTATTTTATGAGCGCCACATTTACATCGTAGAAGATCTCAAGCTAGTTAGCGAATAACCTTCATAGCTGTAGATGAACTTCTCAAAAAATAAACTGTATCCTTTGTCCACTTTGGAACGGGAAGTAGGACAATGTCTCTCGGTTAATCTGTAAACACCTTTAAAACTACTGTTGCTAGGTTTAAGAGAGATTCCGTAAACAGAGTAAACTTGTGGGATTCAGGCCCGCGGAAGTCAGAATGATTTCCACTTAACCTTGTGTCACGTTCATGCTCAAGATCCAGGAATAGGGTATATGCCCAAGCTAGACTGACGTACTTCCGCTAGATTCTCAGACAGCGTAAACACTTCCGGTCACTCGTGTAGCTGCAGAGTAGCTATGGCGTTCTTCAGAGGCTCGCTCCAGGATCTGCCCATAATAACGATTAACGACGCAAGTCGTTTTATTCAAGCATCGACAAGAGCCGCATCGAGTAAAAAAGCAAGGGATTCCAACTTTACGTTACAAGCTACATTCACAAGTACCGAAACTGTGTTGTTTTTAGCATTAGCTAGCATACGTCGGAGATTTATCACGATAATCAGGGTTACATATTCATAATAATGACATTCCAAGTAACGTTACAAGGATCATCACTACTTTAATGTTATAGCTACTGCAGGCTTAACATATTGAGACAAGATGGAGGATAGATTTTTTTAAAAATGAAACTGCACCGAGTAGTAAATAGTACTTCAGCGGAGCATTGTTCTGCTCCGCTGTGTCAGGCATCCAGTCAATATAATTCTGTTCTCAGTTTTCACTCTGTGCCTGCTGATCCCGAGACGAGAAGAAAGTGGAAAGTTGCTATTCGCCGGGACAACTTCACGATCACCGACCGTACCCGGGTTTGCAGCCGGCATTTTACTCCGGATGATTTCCGTGACACAGCAGGGCAGCGGCTCTTGAAGAAAGGAGTTGTGCCCTCGCTGTTTGAATGGAACTCTTTTTTCTTACCCCCACAAAGACCGGGGGTTTGGCAGAGAACAGAGGGACCGGCGGTAGTGGCGGTGGACTCGGAGCCCGAGGATGCACCGGAGGAGGCAGCAGCAGCGAGCATAAATTCTGCTGGTCACCATGACTACGCCTCTCCTAAATCCTGCAGTGGTTGATCTTGCTCTGGAGGAAAATAGATCACTCCTGCAGTAGCTATAACGTTAAAGTAGTGATGATCCTTGTAACGTTACTTGG
Source organism: Acanthochromis polyacanthus (assembly GCF_021347895.1). NCBI lineage: Eukaryota > Metazoa > Chordata > Actinopteri > Pomacentridae > Acanthochromis > Acanthochromis polyacanthus. The sequence continues at coordinate 19,511,392 of NC_067123.1, forward strand.
AATGTCATTATTATGAATATGTAACCCTGATTATTGTGATAAATCTCCGACGTATGCTAGCTAATGCTAAAAACAACACCGTTTCAGGTCTTACCTTTGTACTTGTGAATGTAGCTTGTAACGTAAAGTTGGAATCCCTTGCTTTTTTTACTCGATGCGGCTCTTGTCGATGCTTGAATAAAACGACTTACGTCGTTAATCGCTATTATGGGCAGATCCTGGAGCGAGCCTCTGAAGAACGCCATAGCTACTCTGCAGCTACACGAGTGACCGGAAGTGGTTACGCTGTCTGAGAATCTAGCGAAAGTACGTCAGTCTAGCTCGGGCATATACCCCATTGGCTGTTTGGTTCCGGTGTGTACGTGAAAGTCCGTGAAGAAGAAGAAGCAGCAGCAGCAGCAGCAGCAGCAGCATATCAATGTCATTGTGTTAAAAACGTTTCACCTTAGCCGTTTTCATTTTTTGTGTCTCAGGTAAGTGTTGTTTTGTTTATGGCAAATATACTAAAGGTGCGTTCACAGGAGTCAGCGTTCTGAGTAGCTTGAACATATTTCGTCCAGTCGTAATTTTAAGTACGTGGGCAACACCATGCTAACGCTAGCCAATATAACGAGGCCGCCACGTGCAAGTGGACATTGGACAAATAGAAGAAATATTGGCCTGTATGGCGCTTTGATAGACGCATCGGCAGGTTATCCTTTATTAGACCAATACATGGGCGTAACGGACGCGGGGTACGCGTGGGACATGTCCCCCGCACTTTCCACATCTGTCCTCTCTGTCCCCCGCACTTTTTTCAGCCGTTACAACAGCTAAACCCGTTATTAGCATCCAGTAACGTGTTTTCCCGAGCCGTCTGTGAATGCACCATGAGCGCATGCTAACGCAGGTGTTCCACAGGAGACGTGCTGCTGTGCTGAGCAGTGCTGAACGTGCTTCTGGAGTAATGTTTAGCAAACCAGCCAGAGCTAGCAAGAAGCAAAAAACTTTACACAGTTCTTTCCAAACAAACCGTGTAAGTTGTGTGACCTTGTTGGATGTAAACAATGTTAGACTTGTTAGCTAAATGATGACAAGGTTAAATGTGGCAATATATCAATATGTTAAGCTAGTTAACAATAATTTAAATGCTGTTGCCTCCGTTACATCACTGCTAATTAGTTTATTCTTGGAATAAACCCAGTCCTCTTTCATTTCTGGGCAGAAGATGTGCTCACAATTGCTCTCCATGTATTTAAGTCTTTTGGTCCCAAAAGAGGAGAGTCAGGGAGGAGAAAAAAGAATAGGCTATCTATGGTATAAAAGTGGTTAAATTTACAACTATTTTTTACTCCTTCTCTTTCAAATTCTATCTCAGAATTTTGATTTTCAGATTTTTTAATGATTATTTCCATAACAAAGAGCAGAGTCAGGCAGGAGATGGACCAGAGGCAGTGGCCAGCAGTAATGTTGACCATGCAGGGTCTGCAGAGGTGAAAAAAAAAATATATAAGTGGCTGAGAAAAAAATGTGTATCTATGGGTAAAGTGATTTTGAGGTTAAATTCTACTGCAATTTTTACTCTTCCTAATGCTATTTCAGAATTTTTCTTACCACATGTTTTATGTTTATTGCCATAACAGAAAGAGCAGAGTCAGGGAGGAGATGGATCAGAGGCCAGCAGCAGGGACAAGGATGTAGGGTCTTTACAGGTAAGGAGAGATTATAACTTCCTGAAAATAAGATATCTATTGCAGGGAGAAACCAGGCAGTACTGATCATTTCATGTTCAGTGTTTGGCACCTTTGGCTACTTGTCCAGTAGATGTTCAAGGGACGTTGTTGTCAACTCAACTAGAGTTTGGCCACTAAAACTTTAGATTTTATAGTTTAAAGTTTTATACTTTATAGTTTAAAGAACTAGCCTAGTTGGTCCCCTGGTATTGTACTGTGGCTGTTAGGGATTATGTGGTTCTTTAGCCACTAAGGACGGTGCAATTGAATGTAAGAGAATGATAAATCGCTCTGAAAAATTTGTCCCCCTCACTTCTGAGATGGTGGTTACGCCCATGCACCAATACTTTTATTCGCAGTTGTCGCAAAATCAAAATGTCGCAAAATGAGGTTTAAATTTAAGCTTGGTGAAGCACTGTAGGTACATTTCATTCAGTCACATTTGTTGTCATTTTCTTTCTTTTTCCCAGCTGGAACCAGCAGCCAGACCACTGAAAATACAGTAATGGACAAAGCTCAGACAGCCTTACACATACTTGTAAGCCTTAAACATGTGATGTGGTCATTGATCAAGCTGTAATACATTAATGACATTAATTAAAATGTATTGTTTTTTCTACCGACAACAGCAAAACCGAAAGACGTCTCAACTAGATCGTCGGCAATAAGTTCCTCATCAGAGGACGAAAGGAAGAAGAAGAAGAAGCCCAAGAAAAAGAAGAAGAAGAAGCAGAAAGCAAAAAAGAAAAGGTCTAAAAAGTAGATTATCTATGTGAATGAACAAATATTGTTTATAGTTCTAATTTTTAGTGGAGTTTGTGTGGCATTTTTGTTTTGGGGAATTGGGCACAATTATGTTTTTGTGAAATTTAGCGGTACTTTTGTATATAGTAGTTGAATATTATTTATATAGTGGTTTAGCTTATGTAGTACTTTCCTATAGTTAGTTTAAATAAATAGAATTTTTTTTCTTATAAGTAAGAGTTATCAATAATGCATAATGTTTTTATTATTTTGCTCTGGTTTGTGAATTGGTTATTTTCAAAATAAATTTATTTAATAATGGAAACAATGTTACAGACCCCTTTGTACTTACAGACAGGCCATGGGTACTTAAGAGTGTAAGTACTCGGTACCTGCATAGGTAGGGAAGGTAGTTACAGGCAAAGTACTCAATAGTTGCACAGTAAGTGAAGCCAACAAGTGTTCACTTTATAATACGGCCCGGTTCCCAGTTGTTGACCAGTAGTTCAATCAATCAGAGTTTATTTCTATAGCACTTTTCATACAAAAGTAGCACAAAGTGCTTAACAAGTTAAAAACAAACAATAAAAAGACAATGGCCCACATCCCTCCCAAACCCTGCCCCACAACATACTTCCTAAGAACACACACACACACACACACACACTTTAGTAAAAGAAATAATAGTGTCTGTTGGCTGAGAGCAGAAGCACCTGAAAGAGGAAACACCATCAATGAGAGCCGCCCGCACCCGGGGCAGCAGCAGGCCCCGTCAGGCCCAACAGGCCAGCTAGCTCCAGGGCCATTAGGCCCAGGCCCTGGCAAAGCCCCAGATGCAGACGGCTCCCCACCGAGGACACACTGGAATCTAAAATAGATGTGTTAAAAATAACATGTAAAACTAAAAATTGAAGAATAAAATAGCTACTAAAAGATAAAGAATAGTAAAATAGTAAAATAAATGATAAAATAGATAGTAAAATAAATACTAAAATAGTGAAATAATAAAATAGTATACAAAATAATAAAATAAATGTATAAATAAAAGCAAAACCAGGGAATAAACAGTATAAATCAAGGCATTCAGATAAAATAAAAGCATTATGTAAAAGCCAGTTTAAAAAGGTGAGTCTTGAGCCTGCGTTTAAAAGTCTCTACGTTCTCTACAGCCCTCAGGTCCTCTGGCAGGCTGTTCCACAGGCGAGGGCCATAATGTTGAAAAGCTGCCTCGCCATGAGTTACTGTATTCACCTTGGGAATTGTTAAAAGGCCAGTGCCAGAGGACCTGAGGGTCCGTGAGGGTTCATAAGGTAAAAGTAGATGAGACAAATATGAAGGCCCAAGACCATTAATACATTTAAAAACTGTTAGAATACTTTTAAAATCTACCCTGAAGCACACAGGGAGCCAATGCAGTGATTTTAAAACTGGTGTAATGTGGTCCCGCTTTCTGGTCTTCATCAGGACTCGTGCAGCTGAGTTCTGCAATAATTGGAGGTGAGAGATAGTTTTTTTGGGAAGACCAGAAAGCAGGGCATTACAGTAGTCCATTCTACTAGAAATAAAAGCATGCATTAATATCTCTGTGTTTGCTAGAGAGAGAAATGGGCGGACTCTGGCTATATTCTTTAAATGGTAAAAACCTGTTTTAGTTGCTTCTTTAATGTGAGGTATAAAATTAAGCTCAGAGTCAAAAATGACGCCCAGATTTTTTACAGAAACAGCAGGTTTAAAAGATAGCGAAGACAGTTTTAATAAAAGTTTCTCTCTCTTGGCTTCAGGGCCGATAACTAAAACCTCAGTCTTGTCCTGGTTGAGCTGCAAGAAATTCTCTGCCATCCAAGATTTGATGTCTAAAATACAGTTAAAAAGGGCATCGACTGGCCCTGTGTCATCAGGAGACATGGCAATGTAAAGTTGAGTGTCATCAGCGTAACTGTGAAAACTGATTCTGTGTCTCCTGATGACATCTCCAAGTGGGAGCATGTATAAGTTAAAAAGAATGGGACCTAAATTTGAGCCTTGAGGCACGCCATATTTCATTTTGTGGACATCTGATGAGCATGTATCCAAACTTACCAGAAAACTTCTGTCAGAGATAGGAGTAAAACCATTTTAAAACAGTCCCAGAGAGGCCGACCAGGTGTTTAAGTCTAGATAAAAGAGTTGGGTGATCTACTGTGTCAAAGGCTGCACTTAAGTCCAGTAGCACCAGAACAGAAAGTTTATGGGAGTCTAAATTACTCCTGAGGTCGTTAACAATTTTTAACAAAGCCGTCTCTGTGCTGTGGTTCGTCCTAAAACCTGACTGAAATTTTTCTAAAATATTGTGTCTTTCTAAAAAAGCATTCAGCTGAGTAAAAACAATTTTCTCTAAATCTTTGCTTAAAAATGGTAAGTTGGATACTGGTCTGTCATTATTAAAAATAGCAGGATCCAGATTAGTCTTCTTCAGAAGGGGTCTCACCACTGCTGTTTTAAAAGCAGCAGGGAAGACCCCTGTCTGAAGGGAGCAATTCATGATGTTTAAAAGCTCGTCTTCAAGATGCCCACAAAATGTCTTAAAAAATGAAGTGGGGATGGGATCTAAAAGACAGGTTGTTGGGTTCATTTGGGATAAAATTCCACCAAATGTGCTTGCATCAACCAGGTCAAAACTGTCCAGTGTTTCCTCAGTTAAAGACAGAGTCGCAGAAGCAGTAAAAGTAGAGGCAGTTTTCAGATTTGATAAAATGCTAGATCTAATCGACTCTGTCTTCCTTCCGAAGTGGACTGCAAATTCCTCACAGAGTGTGTTACTTATGATGCCCTTATAATTATTGGAAGTGGGGTTGAGTAGTTTGTCGATGGTTGAGAAAAGAAATTTTGTATTGTTTTTGTGACTGGCAATCAGTTTTGAGAAGTAGTTGTTTCGGGCTTGCTTAAGTGCACTGTTGTATGTTTTTACTAGATCACGAAATATTTGATAATTTACTGTCAATTTGTTTTTCCTCCATTTTCTCTCCACTGCTCTGCATTTCCTCTTCAGTGTTTTTGTTTCCTCAGTCCTCCATGGTGGTATGTTTTTAATATGTATCTGTTTTGTTACAAATGGAGCAGCTGAGTCGAGGCTTGACTTGAGTTTACAGTTAAAATAGTCAACAATAAAATCGCAGGGAGCTGGTAGAAAAGCAGGAGGATAGTTCTCTAAAATGCCTAAAAAATCTGCAGCCACTTCAGAAGTCAAATAGCGCTTCCTCACAGTTCTCACAGGGGCCTCCTGTTGGATAAAACCAGTGACTCCAAAAAACACACAGAAATGGTCGGACACAGCCAAGTCAACAACAGAGGACATACCGATGGACAGAGGACCGTGACTAATGACCAGGTCCAGAGTGTGTCCCCTGTTGTGAGTTAAAAGCAGCACATTGTTTTGGTGGTCTGTATATTGTGATGCATAAAATTGAGGGATTGTTAAAAGTAAAGGCATGGTATTCGAAAGTGGTGTACTGATCAAATAAAATTTCTTTAATTGAGAATAAACCAGAAATGATTGATGCAGTGCCACCACCTCTCCTACCATGCCTTAATGAAAACACGGAGTTAAAATTTGGTGGGGAGGCCTCTGCGAGAACTGCTGATGCATCTGCCCCCAGCCAAGTTTCAGTTAAAAACAAGAAGTCAACATGGTTATCTACAATCAACTCATTAATAATAAAAGTTTTACTGGAAAGAGAGCGTGAATTTAAAAGTTGCAGGTAAAGTACTCAGTAGTTAGACAGTAAGTGAAGCCAACAAGTGTTCACTTCATAATACGGCCCGGTTCCCAGTTGTTGACCAGTAGTTGCAGGTAAAGTACTCAGTAGTTAGACAGTAAGTGAAGCCAACAAGTGTTCACTTTATAATACAGCCCGGTTCCCAGTTGTTGACCAGTAGTTACAGGTAAAGTGCTGGGTTGTTGCAGTGGAAGTACTGGATAGTTAGACAGTAAGGAAAGACAAGGGTGATCTTAAGGGCTGGGTAACTTTAAAAGGTGAATTGGTGTCTCTGAAAAATAAAGATATTAAATAAATAAAGATGTTTTGTACGTCTGCATGTCTTGTCATTATTATGTGAAACACATACTCATCAATACCTTACAGTATTTCAGTTTATCATTGGTCTACACACTCTGTAGGGGTCCATGGTGATTCTTAAGAGGAAGTCGCACGTCAAGGTTTGTACAGTAAAGGCATATGTTCAGGAAAATGACACTGTTTTGATAAGTACATGGTAAAACACGGGAAACTACAGTGTAAGACTCCAGGACTTACACTGTAAGACACCAGCGTTAGTACCCCATAAGAGTCCGCACAATGTCATGCTACATTTATGAGAGTTACACCCACAATTAAGGAAACTACGCATTAAAACACGTCAAACTACAGTATAAGACACCAGCGTTAGTACCCCATAAGAGTCCGCAAAATGTCATGCTACATTTATGAGAGTTACCTCCACAGTTGAGGAAACTACACATTAAGACACGTCAAACTACACTGTAAGACAACAGCACTTACACTGTCAGACACAAGTGTAAGTACTCCTCAGGTTGCGCGAAATGACATGTACATGTCTGACAGTTACCTTCAAAATTGAGGAAACTACACTGTAAGAGACGGGAAACGACTCTGTAAAACACGGGCCGTGTTATAAAGTGCTACCGATATTTCAATCTGATTCTCTATTTTGGGTGTGTCACACCACATCTCCTTTATGACTGGTTGAATTGCAGTGACAATGCAAAAGCAAAGGTAGGTTGTTAAACCGGTTTACTTTTGATTCTCATCTAAATTTTCATGCTTTTACCTTAAATTCTCTCGACTTCAGTGAGTTCAAGAAGAAACTTGTCTCTTTACAGATTGAATCTTCTAACAAGAAATCAATTAATTTTACGGTTGGTAAGAAATTCAGTTTCATACAAAGGGGATTTTGTGAGTGTGATGAGCTAAAAAATCATCTGTGTATCATTTGTATAATGTCAGATAAGGTTGAGGTTAAAAACTCAACACTACATGTGTCGAAAAAAAGTTCTTCCTCATCACCAGTGTTTGTTGTTAAGCACATATGCAAGAACCACACCTCTCCTCCCCTTTGCCACTGATGTGTCATCATCACAGAAAACCTTCAAATAAGAAGTTGCAGCCAGTTGTCTGGAAGTCAAACTGTCAGACAGTTATCATCCTCTGATACTGATAGAAAACATTTGCACATTCATGATTTTTTTTTTTCCAGAACTTGATTGATTCTCATTTAAGGTAAGATCAATTAAATAAACATTTCCACATTTAAAGTGATGTTTCTTGTTTAAAAAGTACGATTATTACTTTATTTGATTTCAATTTGAAAAATGTATGATCAGTTTATTTGTGACTGAGTAGGAATATGTCCCACAGGAATCAAGTGAACACTGTAGCCAATAATAAAAATATTAATAACAATAATAATCATCATCAATTATCTCTAATTATTATTGTTGTTGTTTTTATTCTTCATTAAGTTAATATTATGAATCCACGACTCAGCTCTCTCACTCCTTTTGCTGAGTATGGCTATGAATAAATGGTGACAGTGTTTATTTATTCATAACTGTAGACTTACTTGTGCATTTCACCACACACTTTGTCCACAGACTGGACCTGTTTTCCAGTCACAAGTGTCAACAAATCCAAGATGAAGTCCAAATTTAAGGTGTTTATTTTACTGCTGTTTCTCACCGGGGTTAGTCTGTTCATAAGAACCCACTTCAACTTAACTGTCTGGTTCCACTCTCTACAACAAAGCCCATGTGCTTGTGAGAAGTGTTTATCAGAAGATAAGCTGTTGCTCATGCAAAGTTTCACCAGTTCTGTGGACCCATTTTTGTCTGTGAACTACAACCTGTCAGAGGATGCCTTCAACTGGTGGAAGGTAAGTCACTCACCTGCCAATAAAAATCATCCTGCAGTTATCAGATGAGAATCTGAAACCTGTTTTCCACCAAGGCAGGTTGTTTTATACCCAGCCAGTGTATAATTTTAAAGCAGTCCTTCGACAGCCAAACAGCTGGTTCTCTGTCAGGATATATATATATATATCCCTTTTCCTTTCCTCCCAAAATCTACACTGGAACTTGGTAGACTGACTGCAAGAATCTGAGCTTGTCACTGCTTTCTTCCTTATGAGCCAAACTGTCCCTACCTGCTGTGTTAAGTGAAAATGTAAAACACTGCACTTGTTCTATTTTTTTTATTCATATATACATATATGACAATGCATGATTATTTGTCGTGGCAAAGACACGTGGGTTTCAATGATCCCATTACAGAAAATTCAGAAACTCAGGATTGCCATTTGCAGCAGTGTTTATAAATGTTGGCTGAATTCTAATTAAAGATCAAGAAAATCTTTTTGTCTTGGGAAAGACAAACCTTCTCTTTGTACTGTGGTCCTCAGCGAAAGTTCAATGAAGACACCAGTCTTTGAACAGATATGCAATGCCATAATGATGTGACTCCATAAAGACTCTGATTTGACTCATTCTCATACATATGGATGAGGAGGGACATGGTCCACCTCCGAGTAGGCGAGAAGGTGTATTTTCCGCACAGAGCGTCTAACCTGTGGAAAAGCAGCAGGCTCCTAGACTGTTCGCAAGTTAAACCAGCTTCAGAACTCGCAACTGATTCTCATTGGTAAAAGAGAAGTAGAAATACAAATGTTCTTGTATGCCTGTTTGCTCACAAAATGCAAATGATAACTGGTTTAACAACAGAGTATGTCTGGTATTTCTGTCAGCGCTTACAGAATGAAAGGCGCAGCTTCAGCACCTATAAAACAACAGTAGAGAGGCTGTTTCAGATGTTCCCACCAACTCCAGATCTAACAGAACCCAGCCCTGACTGCTGCAGGACTTGTGCTGTGGTGGGAAATTCTGTTAATTTAAAGCGATCACACTACGGACCTCTGATAGATTTCCATGATGTCGTCATAAGGTAAATATTAAGCTCAGAGAACTCTTCTTTAGTCATCAACTATTTTTTTAAAAAGTGACATAAGAAGTATTCTGGTGTGTACTTCTTAGAATGAACTTTGGTCGTATCAACGGCTATGAGGAAGATGTTGGGACCAGAACAACTCATCGTGTCATGTATCCAGAGAGTGCCGTGGATTTAGACAACACCACTCATCTTGTGCTGTTTCCATTCAAGATACAGGATCTTGAGTGGCTCATCATGGCCTTCACAACAGGATTTACTGGAAAGTGAGTCATATTCTTATTCACTACATGCATATGATTTTTCCCCATTTCTATGAAGATGTGTTCAGTGTAATCTAACAAACAGGCATTAATGAATGAAAGCAAATCATCAAGACCCCACTCCACTTTTCTGAAGTTGACGGCCGACATTTAGTTTCATATTCCTCAAGGCTTACTACTACATGTGAAAACATAACCATTTCATTGTAAATATGATTTCTATTGTTCATACAAAGGCTTCTACACCAAAAGCTGCAACTGCATTATCATATGAGATCATGGAAGATTTGGATAGACAAGGTTATTCAGGGAAAAATAAATAAAATGAAACAGAAAAACAGACAACACAACACAACCTTAAACATAAAGATACTGAAATCACCAAGAAAATTGCCAAGGGTTCATAGAGTTAATGAATGAAGTGAAATCTCGTAACCTACTTCAAATGTCTCCTGAGGTGTGTTTTCATATTGTGAGTTTTTAGCTTTCTTTTGGATTGCTCACAACATTAGTCTATCAAGTAGTTCATTTGATTTTGTCATTTCATGCTGTTTCTAGATCATATGCGGCAGTAAAATCCAAGGTTCAAGCTAACAAGGATTTGGTGAGTATTATGTTCACTGCATTCAGCAGTGAGCTGTCTGCAAAAGTAATGATAGATAAAAAATAAGTTGAAACATTAATTCAGATTCCTAACAGGTAATGGTGGTCAATCCAGCCTTCATGAGGTATGTTCATGACATCTGGCTGGATAAAAAGGGCGAGTATCCATCCACTGGCTTTATGGCTTTGGTTCTTGCGCTGCACATCTGTGATCAGGTAAGTTCATTTCTAATTTCTCTTCATTGTGAAGTCTACAAAGTTGTCAGTTTCTGTATAAGTGCTCAAAAATAAGCAACAAGATATGTTTGTGATCGTCTTCCTGATGTGACCGACATGAGGCTTATCTGACTGCCTATTCTTATTCAAGATGATAGGCTGCTTGATAGGCAGTTTCATATGAATGCTATGACTCATCCACGTCACTGCTGTATGTGTAGTTTGATTACAGAAGTGAAATGTTAAATATTCATAAAATAGGTGTGTCCTACATAATGCAGCAGATTTGTTAGTTATTGTATGTTCATTTTTGTGTTCCAAGGTCCGTGTGTTTGGTTTTGGTGCAGACAGTGATGGAAACTGGAGCCATTACTGGGAGAAGCTTAAAAATAAAAAGTTACGAACTGGACAGCATCCTGGACAGCATGAGTATCACATTATCCAGCAGTTGGCTGAGGAACAAAAAATCCATTTTTTTACAGGGCACTGATCTTTTATCATTTAAAGTTAAAGATACAACTGATTCTATTGAGACTATAGGAACTGATTCGGTGAAATGAACGAATATTACTGTCAATCCTGTACAAAGAAAGGCACATGTGCTAAGCTGCTGCGCTAAAATTTTTCCATGTGCTTTTATTGTTTGTGTTGTTCCTCTCTATTACAGAGAAAAAAAATACAAATATTTTCTTTTTATTATCTTCTTTAATGATTGTCCAAGTTGTTTTCTCCTGACAAGATCTTTGCTTGTGTTGTATCTACTCTCAGATGTACGTTGCTTTGGAAATCAGCGTCTGTAAATGAAATTATAGAATCAATGTGTAAGTGAAAATTTTTTTAAAACGGGAGGAGGTCGGGGTCATGGTAGTGGTGAACTGAATTATAACAAAAGGTGACTTGTATGATAACTAAAAACAAAGGCACTGTATTTAACTTGTGTGATATGACCTCTGTGGAAATGTTCTGTCTGCACAAATAAATGAAAACAAAAATGGAATTAAGCTCAATTGCAAGATTGTCTAAACATAGCTCTTTCTTCTGAAAACAGTGCTCTGGAAGTACATTAAAATGTTATGTCAATAAAATAGATTTATTTTTTCCTGAAACACACTAAGAACAGCAAATGTTCAGTTCCACATTTCTCCATTACCGTCTGCAGTCTTTGTCAAAAGGTCAGATTGCTCAGGAAAAGTCAAGATTTTACTAACAAAGATGTGTTCAGTGAAAGTTCATGCAGGTTTCATGCTGTAAAGTTCTTAACTGATCAACCATTAACTGACTTGAATAACCAGAAACCAGCCAGTGGAGAGAAAAGGGACAAGTGACTCAAATGGAATGTTAAAAAACAAACAACAAAAAAAAAAACTTGTTTCCTTATGCACATCATAGAGGGGCAGATTTATGTATTTTCCATGTTGTGACAATCCTGTAATCTAATCTTTGACTTTCTCTGTAGTGCATAACAGCCTAAAATTAGACCTCTGACAATATCATCATGTATGGTGATACACAGAGGGTGCTCTTTCACTTTTTGTAATAACTGGAAGATCAGATATTGAATGTGTGCAGTAGAGTCACACTACACCTCAGGCAACCTTGACCCTAATCCATGACTTGAACTTCTTTGAGTTTTGAACATCATATAAATGCACCTCAGGCTAAAAATAATATTTAAAAAAATCTGAGCAGTATCAACTTGCCTGAATTGTTAGCAGGTGCTGTTGTAAATTCCACATGGACATGACATTAAAAATTACATCATTTTGATCAGTCAAAAACTGACATAAGTCATATGATAAATATTCTACATGAATACATGAACTTGAGCATGTTGTGAATAATCATTCTCACATTCAAAGAGCTTCACAGTAAGTACCGGACAAAGTAGAATCCACATGATTGCCAGGATCCAAGGTTTTCCAGCAGAACATTGCATTGTGATGAGATGATCAATGTTATGTACTTCATTTGTCAGTGGTTGTGATGTTGTAGCTCATCGATGTGAATTTTATCATCTGCTGGTGCTATAGCTAAGCTTTGTTTTGGTAATGCTACAAAAATAGCTTGTTATGGTTGGGGATGTGCTGATAGTTTTGGCAAAAACAGCAATTTGATTAAAAGAGAGCTTCACATTTCATAACTGTACTTTTGATCTCATGACAATAAAGCAAAAGAAACAAACATGATATTTTATTCTTGTGGACTCACGTACATCATAGGCTGAGATTCAACTTGCATTTTCATCATGCAGTCTGCACAGAGCAAATTTTATGTTGCGGCCAAAGATTATTAGATTCCTGTTGTACAGTGTAGCACGCTGTGAACTTGTAAAACTGTTAAAATCGCACAGTGTGTAGAGGCCTTTATGCATGATATTCCATCAAGGTTTTTGCTTGGTGTCAGTAATACATTAACCACCGTGACACCAAACCTAACTGTCCAGCTTGACTCATAGTACTATAATCAGTGGCAAGTAAAGCCCAGTGTCCTGCTATGACCGGTATGGCCCCATCATGTTCATCAGACTTGGGTTTCATGACCAGACAGGAGACACTGAAACAGCTTCAGTTCACAAGAGAACTGTGGCAGAAACACCATACTGACCAAGCACCTTGAAAAACTGAGTGCATGTGTACAGAAAGCAGCTTGTGGTGTTTAAAAAGAAAGCATAGTCACACTCGGTATTGATTTGAAAAGTTTTCCAAGTCATATTCCGACAATCAGAATTTTGTAGGTTGATTTCCCGGTATGGGCTGCAAAATATAATATATAAACATATCTTGACTTGGGGCTGCACAGTGTGGGAGTGGTTAGCATTTTCGCCTTGCAGAAAGAAGATCCCCGGTTCAAATCCCGGCCTGGGACTGGGATATTTCTGCATGGAGTTTGCATGTTCTCCCTGTGCACGCATGGGTTTTCTCCGGGTACTCCGGCTTCCTCCCACAGTCCAAAAATATGCTGAGGTTAATTGAGTACTCTAAATTGCCCGTAGGTGTGAATGTGTGTGTGATTGTCTGTCTGTATATATGTAGCCCTGTGACAGACTGGCGACCTGTCCTGGGTGTCCCCTGCCTTCACCCCGAGTCAGCTGGGATAGGCTCCAGCACCCCCCACGACCCTAGTGAGGATAAAGCGGTGTATAGAGGATGGATGGATGGATGGATGGATGGACAACGTCCCAACTTCATTGGAATTGGGTTTGTACAAGCAGGTCAACCAGTCCTGTCTCAGATGTGAACACCTCGGCTGCCCTTAGGCCTTCTATCTGCACCTGCTCAGAGTTGATTATGTGTGACATTAGATTCCAGTGGAAAGATTAATTGCACACCAAATGTAATCAAACTGAGGGATCTCTCGCAATCTCCAAACACTGAATATCATAAACTATAAAAAGTAATGATGCAGCCAATTGTGATGCACCTTGCAAAGAAAAATGACCAGCCTTCACGGCTTGTTTTTAAATTAGCATCCTGCTAGATCAGGAGACAGAGTGGAAAAGGAAAGATCAAAACATCCAAATCTCTGCCCTTAGAGTGTCTAATATGACAGTACTCTGCTAGAGACAGCAGTCAAACCTTAACAGAACTATGAATGGAGTTTCATCTACTGATTTAGTGTAAGTTTAAACCCAATAGTTACAGGTGTTTGTTAATTGCTTTGACATGGAAGTAGCTAAAAGCCTACACTGCAGAAATAGCAGAATTTAGGCAAGCAGAGGCTGCAAATACTGAAGTACGATTGGAAGAAAATCCAGATAATTCATGATTACAATAATAATCCACCATGCAGGCAGAAAATGATTAACATGATCATATTCTCCTCTTCCTGTTGATTAGTTTTGGTGTTGTATAATGGGCCAGAAAAGTGTTTTTGCAGAACATGATGTGGTCACAATGAATTCTAAATGTTGACACTTTTTTGATATTAAAATGCTTTCACTTTGTCATTTTATCCTGGTAGACAACGTGTGTCTAATTAACGTATGAATTCTGCAGGTACAGCCAAAACATGCATGAAGTCACAAGTGACTTTTGGCCGCTTGATTCTATTAGTTCTGTTATAATACTGGTATAGGACACAGCAGACAGACATTTGGAGTAAACATAAATGTACAAAAATCACCAGAAAAAAAAACTACATCTGGAAGTATTAAGTTAAAACTTGTGGAACTGAGAAGCAGTTGCTGCAAGTGAAGCTAACGGAGACCCCAGTGGGACTGATGGGGAAAACTGGTACACCTCACCCTTAGTCTCAACAAAGAAAGAAACAACTGACCTGGGTAGTAGGTTGAACCGAGTTACAAAAATTATAAAGGAGAATACTAATTACCAGGAATATTACTCGATGTCAAAACAGCAGAACAGGACACTGGATTTAAACACTCACAAGGACATACACCTACAGACCGACAAACTAAACTGTGGCTGGACTCGGAGTGAGCATGGAACTTAGCTGACTACAGGCACGAGGGGAAGCAGAGAAGGACGATGCAGATAGAGGTGGTGTGTGGAGTGGTGAATGACAGAGGTGAGGCAGGCACTGAAGCCAGTGGTGATTTTCGGTGGTGACCCGAGAGGGTCTAGACTGACAGTGGAGAACAGAGAATCCAGGTGAAGCATTTACGAGCAAATGGATCATTCAAAAGTAGAGCACAAAAAACAGCAGTTAGCTGAGGTACATACAAAAGACA